>NW_022170738.1:35394921-35395768 GCF_008802855.1 Photinus pyralis | reverse complement strand
TCGTAAAATTCATACAAATTCGCAAAAATGTAAAAATTCAAAAAACTTCTAAACATTAAAAAATATTTTTAAAAAAAAGCAGATATACACAACTCACGATATTTAAGGTTAGGTAAAAAAAACCAACTTAAAAATTTGTAAAAGAATTTCGCGATGTACTGACTTTGTAAGGTATTACAGTTTATCATCTTCGAGAAATAGGTGGTAACAAAAATTCCAAATTCGATTAAAAATACCATGAAATTCGAAGAACATAGAAATAAATAAAAATATATAAAAATTTAAGAAAATAAAAAATTTCTAGTGCGCCTAGAAATTACATTTATACAAAAAAAAACAAATTCAACAAAAGCTTGAAAAATTAAAAAAATTAAATTAAGGAACGCGTCCAGGAATTCAAAAAATACAAAAATTCAGAAACTTAAAAAATTTAAAAATTGAACGTTCAGAAAATGAAAAAAATTGAATATTGTAAAGTCAACGACGGAGAAATTTATATAAATTTCGCAAAATTCAAAGGATTCCGAAAATTAAAGATCCCCTGCAATTCATTCTAGGAAAAGAATTGAAATTACAATAGAAAAAATCAAAAATTTGGGAAAATATCCTAATGTTCACAAAAATTCAAATACAAGAAAATTTTAAAAATTTACAAAATTAAGAAAAATAGAAAAATTAAGTAAATGTAATAGTGTGTAGTGGTTATATACAGATGTTCAAACGTGGACACACTTATAATACATTCTCGCTGCTTTATTTATCAGATAAAAACAAAAACGATCCAATAATGAAGAAAACATCTGGAAAATCTCCCTTCTCGAACCGGAAAAATGAACGATATTAAGCA
>NW_022170738.1:35089786-35394821 GCF_008802855.1 Photinus pyralis | reverse complement strand
TGGTGTTTCGGTGTGTTGCAAATCATACAGAAATCCTGTATAGAATTCAATGAACATATTGTACTTAATCGTATAGGTAATGGGAAGAATTATGTAACATTTTTAGTACATAGGGACTATATTGTATTTTTTTCTTAATTTTATAAATAGAAATCGATTTCTTTTCAATAAAATTCATATTGCTATACTGTGTGTTTATTTTAAAGGTGCGAACCACAAAGAAGCTCATAAATCTAATGCAATAAGACTAATACCCCTTATTATACAGTTTAATATCCCTTATTATATAGTTTAATACAGCCAACTGTAATGTACTGTGTCAGGGTTGCAAAATAAACCGGGTTATGCGATAACACTTTATTTCCAACCAGCACATTCACATTTTTGTAAAATAATAATGCGTTATATCAAAGCTTGAACATACTGACTTGAACATAACCCCGCTAGCTAAATGTCATTTTTCCATATTTATATGCAGGGTTGCCATATTGGCTTAATACACAACACTCCTCCCCCTTAGTTAAGTAACATAGTCTTTGAGGTAAGAAGGAGCTCGAATAGTACGAGCAGGTCTTCCAGAGGTAGTCGGTACATCGGGATGATCCAAGGTATCTCTGGAATCTGGGATGTCTATGCTTGCATCAGGTGGGTCATTATTTTCATCGCCACCAAAGGTATCATTTGAATCTTCGTGTGGGTATTCAGAACGATCAGGAAACGAAACTTCCACACGTTTTCTAATTTGGTCGGTATGTCTTCGGATTACTTTACCATCTGGTGTGGCAACTTTGTAGCTAAGCGGACCTGTAGGTTTGACAACAGTGGTAGGAATCCATTTTGGTCCGGGGACGAATGATCGTGAGAAAACTGGATCATATTCTTGAAAACTTCTTGGAATTTTATGACTACTTTGAGCTTCTTGTTTGGTAGTCATATCTCGTGAAAAATCTGGAAATACTTTATCGAGTAGAGTGTTCAATTTACGACCCATCAGGATCTCAGAAGGTGACTTTCCAGTCACACTGTGTGGTGTAATATGTTGAACTAGCAGATAGCGATTTAATTTCAATTGAACATCTTTACCGGACATCTTTTTGAGTGCGTTCTTTGTGTTTTGCACCATCCTCTCAGCTTGGCCATTACTACTCGGATGATACGGCGCAACGAGAGCTTGACGTATACCATTTTGCTTAAGAAAATCTTGATATTCGGTGGAAGTAAAGGCTGTACCGTTGTCGGAGACGCATACTTCAGGTATGCCATGCGTAGCGAATAACTCTCTCAAAACTCGGATGGCTGCGGCTGAAGAAGTTGTCGCAACTTGTCTCACCTCTAGCCACTTCGAATGAGAATCAATGACAATCAGGAAAAAGTTTCCGTCCATCGGGCCAGCGAAATCCAAATGTAATCGAGTCCATGGAGCTCGAGTCCATTCCCACGGATGTAGTGGTGCTTTGTCTGGCATCTTCTGTGACTGTTGACATGATGTACATGTATGTACAACATTTTCGATTTCCTTGTCAAGGTTCGGCCACCAAACGTAGGATCTGGCCAAGGATTTCATCTTTACGATACCAGGATGCGCGGAATGGAGGACCTCTAATATTGGCTTAAAATACTAACAACACGACCATCAGTTACTTCCGTGTAGTAAGACCATAATAATCAAACGACACTGCATACACCAAATTGTAGATTTGCACGGAGCAATCATCGGCCCTCTTGCTGCTCTCCTCGTAATCGACAGCCAACGAGAAGTAGATATCCAAACAAACTTGTTATCATTCTTATATGTAATGGAATTAATATGATAAATCAATTTGCAAATGAAAACATTGCAACCCAATTCTCAAAATAGGTGTAAGCCGTAAGCACTAGCTGAAATTGAAATAAATTTCAAGGTTATGTTTCCCATTGAAATCAACTTACTACTTATTAGTTTTAGCGCAGCTTCTTTTAAATGTTATGAACTTCTTAAGACTGGGCTAAGCGTTTTAGAAATTTGTAAAAATAATTAAATTAACGTAAATGCTTTGTTTATTCATTTAATCACAATTAATGTGGAATAAACACTGGTAAATATCGGTTGTGAATTGACATGCTTGTGCTACCAACCGCCAACTGTCTGTGCTACCAACATAACATCGAAATATTGGAAATTTGAATGCAAGTATGACGGCTTATTATAGGAGGTAGAAATATAAATTTTAAAATGAACGTTGTTCCCTCAAATTTTTTACTTCGACACAAAAAATCTTGTGTATTACACGTCCATAAAAATGTTTTGCGAGTATTCGTATTGCAGGCCTCAGCTCCGCTTCGACTCACACTCGCAAACATCCATTTTATGGACTTGTGATACAAATAACTATTTCAGCAATGGAGCAATTTACGACATTTACTGTAATGGTCAACACTCGACTGTAAAACTGCAAGTGTACAATGTAATCTACTTTGAAATATGACACTTTCTATACAATGTGTAAAAGATAATTCGCTTAATTCGAAGAAATATGACAAAACAAAATGCGGACAAATTAGGAAAGAGAGGTTTTAATTTTGATATCTGGAAATTGAAATTATAAAGGCTCTCCGGTGTGAGTTGTTTCTTCAACACGGAAGACAACTTGGATCTTATTCTTACCAGATCACATATGCTCTACAATCTAACCAGTAACCGGCAATGCAATGAAAGGTAGATCGGCAAAGATTGTACGTTTTTGCGCTTGTGCTATTGTTTTGCGTGTTCTCCGTCGGTCAGGAACCACTTTTACGGGAATGGTCCTAAACTTTTACATGCGACAGCCAATAGAGTTACGTCATAATAGCCCGCGAAATTCGAATTGCAGGACTTGTCTGCTTTATTTTCGGAAATATTGACCCCTATCGCCCTATCCATTAAGGATCATTTTTAAATAGGTCCTCTTTACGGGCTTATACTGCGCTTATGCACATTACATAAGCATATCGACCCTCTTGTATCGAAACACTGATTACCTAACTTTAAAACAGAGCAATAATCGTTAAATAAAATCCATTAATTTCGTTATAATTAAAAATTAATATGTGTACCATATTTACGGTTTACGGTTGGCAATATGGAATGATCATGACCTTGTTCTTGTGTTTACATTTTCTCAATGGCCGTTTACTTGCCTTTAAAGTTAAGTAATCAGTGTTTCGATATAAGAGGGTCGATATCCTTATTTAATGCGCATACGGTCAGTATAAGTCCGTAAAGAGGACCTATTTAAAAGTGATATTTAATATCAATATCTTCCACAGTAAAACAGCCAAGTCCAGCATTTCAAATTTCCCGCTCAAATTTGACGTCACACTAATAGAGTCTAATACCATTTTACATGCGCATGCCTTTAGTGGCATTTGGAAATGGAACAGGCGAGGGGGGGGGGGCAACCACACGTTTTACCCATTCATGGTATTCTAATTAAAGGTCTCAACTTAAGGGATTGCTTACTACGAACTATCGCCCTTCTTTCTGACACTGAATAAATTAGAAATTACTACAAACGAATTTTTGAATTTTTAAGAAATCTTTTTTGAACCTTTTTGAATCGATATTGAATTTTTTCAGTGTTATATTTAAGAAAATAGAATTTAATATGCTATTTTTAGATTGAAATATACAGGGTATGCCATTTAAATACAATTAGGTTAGATCCAATAACTTTTTTAATCGATAGTACTGTATAATTATTTATTTTGAAAACGGCAGATTATTTATCAATAATTTTCAGGAAACATTTTTTTGTTTCTGTTTTTACTAAGAATATAAACGGTCATTCTAAAATTGAAAATTATTTGATTTATCTCCGTATCTCTGTAGCAAAAATGTGCAAATTTGATTTTACCATTGCAAGTTTGACCCAAAAAGAGCCCATAACGCCTATAAAAGTGTCGAAAATGGGACACCCTGTACATGAAACACTAGGTAAAATTCCAAAAGTGGCTATGTATCGAATTTCATTTAAATGCTTCCATAAGTAAAAAAGTTTGCAATTCGGTTAATAATTAGTCGAGATGCGAAAAGGGCACTGTGAATTTTGAATCGATTCGACTCAACTTTTGGCATTGCGTATTATATTATTATATTATTGAATTTGAATTTGGAAGTTAGACGACAGTTTTAGGACCGTCTAGGCCATTGTTTAGCAGCAAACAGTGATTTAACTTTTTTTGTAATAATCTCTTTTTAACGCATTTTTTGCAAATTTATTTGTAAAACGGTGGCTTTTAATCTCACTTTGGCCGGCGGGCTAGCTGGTTGGCAGCAAATGAGACCCCGTAGAAGATCGCTTGTAGAAAGATGAGGAGTGTACTTGTACCTACCGGGCCGCATAATTAACAATTCTTTAGGGACGGGGCTACATGATGTGGGGTCGGTGACATCCGGGCGCCATCCCCGAGTGTGGTTTACTAACGTGGTGATTTTTCAGTTTTTCCTGCAGAAGAAGGTCCTTTTGAAAGGTCGGGCACAGAGCAGTGAAGAATAGTGAAAAATTCTTTGATTTATTTAAAGAGAATGTACGTAAATTTATTAGTTCAAGGTCAGACATTATAAATGAATTGGTAAAGCCGCAGCTTTGAGTGGTTCATAAACGCGCTAATTCAGCTACCCAATTTAGTGATGTCCTACATAGCAGGGGGCGCTGAATCAAAATTTTCCCACGCTTACATCGCCATCTACTTATGAGGTGTGTGAAAGGTGGCCACAAATTAATAAGCGTCTGGAACTCTTATTGTATTTACTCTATGGTATTCGTGTCATTCGATCAGAAATTAAAAATTATTTCATGTTTTTATTCTCGTTAAGGCATGACATGCCCATAAGGGCTATTGAAATCGAAAAAAACGTAAAAAAAACGAAAAATCGTACTTTAAACAAGAGTTGGCCAATTGCGATGAAATTTTGCAGGTGGATTCTTTATCAAATTTGTAGATTCGAGTTCGTGAATTGACAGTGCAGGGCAACAAATAAGGAAGGCCCTTTTGACATCTTCGTTAGTTGTGCACCGAATTGATTGAAATTCAAATTGGGCTTAGTATTAGATAATCCAGCGGTAGCAGACAATGCTTCCGCATTTTTCGAGGTCAAGCGGTCGTAGTGTAATAAGGTGTAATAAGCAGATTTACCTCGAGATTTACATTTAGGATATTTAATGGATTTACAATTCTTAGACGTACGACTGGACTTTCAGCAATTAATGCATAGTTTCTATTTCTCAATATGTTCGAACCTACAATTTACACTTAGGGCTTTATGAGGCTTCGCACAATGTGTGCAGATAGGGCAAGGTTATTAAATGTCTAACAGAAACCGAGCTTTATTATAACAAAGGAGGTCAGGTTAGCTGTAAAGGTGATTACCTAGGATTTGCTAATTTTTATTTTATTACGCAACCGTGCCCATAGATTTTCTCATTTTATGTCGAATCAACTCCAAATTTATGAAAAGGTGGTTGGTCTCTTGGTGTGCGAAGTCACTAAAACAACGTTTGGCATCAATATACTCTCGAACATGTTGTATTCCAGAGTTTGGATTAATGACCAGATCGATAGGGATTTCCTATGTTAAGGGAAGTCGGACGCAATTAGCTTTTATCTGTCAAGAATTAGTTTTCATACCCCGTTCGATTGAGTTAGACGCTGCAGCTATATATTGATAGAATTTTCAAATAATAATTTCAAATGTTATATCTACTAAACTTCTTTCCCAAATCAGGTCAAAATGCATCGCATCGTTTGTCCCGTTCCCACAATAATTAAATTCATATTAAATGAAGGTATCATTTAGTACCTATGCGTCGGCGTCGCCTGTGTAAAGTAGCTCTAGGATATTCTATTTGAAAAAAAAGATTGTAAGTTCCGATTTGTTTCAATGGTGTACACAAATAACACTTGCATTTGACACCCGCATTTTGCGATTGCTAGAACGACGTAAATGTCGGTCAGTCAGAAACATAAACTAAGGGAAAACAAAATCCCTAAAGCTACAATCTTCTTGTATAGAACGTAGATTTAGTTCAAGTCGTTTGTATCCGGCCAGAAATTTTATTTCTTTTAATTCGTCTAGATTTATGGCGACGTCCGTATTGAAATGCAGAATTCAATTACAAATTCATCTCGTAAACTACGGTCATTATACTATGGACCGTTTTTCACTGGAAACCAATAGAAGGATTGGCATTTTGAATTGCTCTTTGTATACGGGCACATTATTAGCTGCACGATTTACGTTTCCGTATGATTTGAATTTTGCAAATTTGCGTCGACTACGAACCCACTACGACTGTTTGATTAGCATTTGGATTATCTGTGCGGAAGCGAATCTATTCGAACGTATGGGCCCATTTTAAAAATTTCTCAATCCCTGTACTCCCTGTCGACTTTATTGTAAATATTTGCCACCTGGACTGGAATGCAATTTATATGAATGCCAGATAATTTGTATTCGTAGGTACATTACCGGTGACAAACATAATGACTGACACACCCTTTTGAGTCAATAACATGCAACGATTCATCGATTATCCCTTCATAAAAATATGTCGGGACGTAAATCTTATTTTCTCAATATCGTTGTCGGTCACGTCACGCATTTTATTACAATTCACGTGCGCTTTTTTTGGGAAACGTTCCGTTTGAGTTCGTCAAATATTTAATATTAAATTTCTTACCTATGACGTTTTATTTAGAATGGGTAGCTCCACGTTGGGCGCCAAATAATTGATGATCACCACATGCTTTGACTCCACCCATCGGTAGGTATGTTGCGCTTTTACTCTCTAATTTCTCGTTGTAAAAAGTTCCTAACCTCTGTTTTCCCCTCTTTGTCGCCACGACTCTGTTCCCAAGATAATCAAGTGTGCGACCACACCGCCGAGGCGCCGAATGCATCGCCTCCTTAGCCTTATTCCTTCTTTGTTAGTACCCTCTTCCGACACTTCGTTCTTGAAAGACATAGTAGTGTACCACATTGAAATGGCAGGTGTAATTATTTCAGAATGCGCACTGTTCCTTCGCAAGTATAGCGACATTATGCTTTTGAGATATTTTGAAATATATTGGCCAATTGGGATCCATCTTGTGAACTCTAAATGGGGTTTCAAATTCCAATTTTAATAAATATACCTTCCCCATGAAGAGGTTTCATGGGGAAGGTATATTTATTAAATTTGGAAGGAGATATTCGAAGTAGTAGGACTAAGCTTGTTTATTTGGGAAGTGAGGGAGTTGAAAAGCATTACTTTTGTCATAAAGATCAGAAGAGTAACCACCCACCGATCTTTATCAACACAACCTATAGTTATTATGGTACTGCAATACGCTAACTTTTGATCTGGAAAAAGATTTAATAGTCAACTAGAAGTTATAATGCACTGATGTCCAGAATTTGAACAAAATCGGTGCATATATCTCGCAAATCTCTTTACTGATGGATCCGGACGGATGGACGCGTTTTCCACCACGTCCGGATATAATTTTGGAAGCAATGTTTTGTGTAGATAAAAATCTGATACAACTGAATACCGAACGATCCTCGAGATCTTCACACATACATCATTTTTGCAATAACTTTAAGGGGTTGATTCTGCCCCACCAGATCAGCATAGCTTGTAAAACAAATTGTTTGAATCGGCATTAGTTTTACTTTTATTCGAGGTGCGTAAATGTGAAATTTCATTTAAATATCTTGACAAATAAACAATTTGAGATTGCGCATGCGCAAAACAAACTTTTCGATTCGGCACTAGTTTTACTTTTATTGCTGATGCCTACGTACAA
The DNA here is from genome assembly GCF_008802855.1 of Photinus pyralis. Taxonomy (NCBI): domain Eukaryota; kingdom Metazoa; phylum Arthropoda; class Insecta; order Coleoptera; family Lampyridae; genus Photinus; species Photinus pyralis. Next base: position 35,387,015 of record NW_022170738.1, on the reverse strand, counting down.
AATTTCACTTAAATATCGTTAACAAATAAAAAAATTGGGATTGCGCAAATACAAAAGTTGTAATGCGCATGCGCAATATTTTTTTATTAATCTGCATAGTTACCTGGGGTTTAAGGAACATTTACTAACACATAAAACCGGGCAGTCATATGTTCTTTGTAACAAGAATTATAAAAGAAACCCGACGGTCGGACAGACAGACAGACGGACGGACAGACAGATGGACAGACAGACGCACAGACAGACAGCAATACAAAATCCGAAATCGATACACAGTCCAAGAGCAAATGGAAATGATGTTCATTTTCATGGAGTTGTACAGTTGAATGGAGTCCAAGAGTTCAGCGTCTACCAATATTGATTACGGTGACCGTGATATTGGAATGATCCACAAGGAAAGACAATTGAATGGCTGAAATAAACCAGCTCTTAGCTAATTGGTAAATGAAAGTACTCGTACTAACCTTAATTTAACTGTTTAGAATGTTTAGGAGCCAATTAATTGCCCTAAACTTCACAATGAAAACTGACATTTATTATTAATTAGGCTAAAATTATTGTTTTCGATGTTCATTTATTGGTTCTAAACCTAATTTCGTACTGTAGAGTTAATTTATGGTAGATACACTATGCCGAACCCGGCTCAGGTCAAGGTTGAGATGTCTATATCCCTTTAAATACCCTGTATATTTCAACGTCGGATGCAACCGGTCAAGTAGTTGGAGATTCTAGGAATATGAGCCACCGCCATCACCATCTGCCGATATTTTTTTTTTAATTTCCGGAGGATGTTTTGGATTTGGGAGCTTGGCGTCACTTGTTGATTGTTAAAGCTTGTTGGTGGTGGGATTATTGCATTTTGAGTTGTAATCATAGAGTTTAGCTCTGTTTTTGTGTTTGTATGTAAGATTCAACCACTTTGGTGTCGGGTAAAATATTTTATTTTTCATTTGCCTATTATATGCCAATTATATCTGTCATATGAGATATATAAAGCAGTCTATGACACCCGAGGGCATAATGAGAGGGCATAATGAGATGACAATCCATTATGCCCTCTCATTATGCCCTCAAACTGCCTGTCAAATATATTGATGGAGTTATGTCATAAAAAAAAGATGCTACTTGATTCGTATGAAGCACTAACAATAATCATTACATTTGTATATTGGAAATGCATTATTTGGAACGATGAAAAATAAAATGTTGTATGCACCTCAGGCATTACTCGATATTTAACCCTCGGGCGACTTACAATCCCTCGGGCCAGAGGCCCTCGGGCTCTGTCGCCCTCGGCATAAATATCGCCTTAATGCCCTTGATACATAAATAACTATTATGTAGTTTACTCTTATGTATTTTGTGCTAATATGTAATTTACAACATGCGAGGTGTTAACTAATACCCAGGTGCTTGTGGAAGTCTACGATATCTCAGGTTTAGACCACGTTTAACTAGGTTACACTGTGCACGGGTGTGTACCTATGTAGAACCTGGACTTCTGTGTAGTAGGGCATGCAATGTTAGGTGTATTTAGGTTAGGGTGACTCGTAACATTAACGAATGTACGTGCCTTGTTGTATGTAACTAATATCTTCCTACCGTGAGAGGGAGTTCGGACGCTAGAATACAAATGTATTCTAGAGCTAAGGCACGAAAGCATCCGAGGGCCCCTTCAACTTTAGGGACGAAGTGCTGTAACCGAAGGCTGTCCTACCCATGGGCGGCGGCCCATCTCTTAACCATCTTCAGTTTTGTGTCGTTACGTGGCCAATGTCAGGGGAGTGTTACGAAGCACAGGTATAGTTCCGGAAGTCTGGGGTTTATACCAATGTCATTATGTGGAAACTGACCATAATTGAGGGCTCCACGAGCACACTGTGTATTGTCATAACTGCCTATTGTTACGTCACAACATGAATAATAGATCAGACATTTTTTTACAAACTTCACACCACTCTATCCGGTATATAATGATATGAATAACTAGTAAGGTGACATATCAATAAATGCATGAATGTGTTGCCCCTAACACTCTTAACTACGCTACGGGTTAATAGGCAAATATGCCAGCCCAATCCCTAACAATATAACCGTGAAACAGGAGGGCATCAAGCGAAGACGCTGGCCCAAACCTAACGAATAACCAGGTTCACCACCCAATGACTAACGAAAAAGTGAGTTGCCTTCTAGCCGAGATTAAAGGAAAGTACATGACAAGTTGTGACGAATACTCCACGCATACTTTTCAAACGTACCCTGCTACTTGAATTCATTCATTAATTAAGGCAGTGTTACGTGTTCTGCTTAGGTGGTTGGTGTTTTAATTTGCTTGTGATTAACATAGTTTGGGCTTTATTCAAGGCCAAGGTTTTTTCTCAAGTCGTGTTCTTTTTCTCCTTGGTGGTCTGCTTTTACGAGAGTGCGACATCTTTAGGTTTTGCTTGCTTTGCTTTTAATGTACCACATCCAAATTCATGGGTTTTCAGCATAAGTTTATAATAAATAAACTCGCAGACATTACAGCGTTTTATTTGAGTGTTCCTGCCCGACTGAGTCCCGAGTCATTGTATTATCTTCGTATAACGTAAGGGGGCCCTACCTTAGACGATCCGATCATGTGCCATTCTTTTGTTTGAAATTTGAGCGGGAACCGTGTTTTGATACTGGGATTGCAACGTTGCCACTTTGCCATGAAATATGTCATCTTCACTTCGAGCCTGGGGTTGGGTTAAGATCAGTACAAGGTCGCCCGCGACCAGGTGGTGATGTTGGGAAGTAGGTCAAGGGGAAGTTCAAAGGTTGCGTGCCTGTGACCTTGGAAAGTATGTCAAGGTGATGGCCAAGGGAGCTGACTTTCAAGGTCATCGGGGTCAAAGACACCATTTGTTGTGTTGAAATATTTCACTTTCAAGGTTACTAAAGGTCTAAGATCCCATTTTTTCGGTGTCACTTTTTACTCTTAAGGTCATTAAAGGTAAATTGCCCGATTTTTGTAATGTCATATTTAATTTTCAATGTTAACAAATTTCAATTTCTATTTTTTTGTGGTTTAATATTAAATTTTCAGTCATCATAGGTCAATAACCCTATCTTCGTGGTGTCATTTCATCTTTTAAGAATTAAAAAAGTGCTATTATTTGTGTTTTGTCCGTCCTTCCGTCTGTCCACCTGTCCGTCTACTACTTTTAGGGGAATGGTCCTAGAGTCCTGGAATTTTTTTCAATATGTAGCGTATATCTTGAAGGTGTGTCAGGCGGCCATCAAAATTCGCCGTCTCAAGAGGGGATCCTACGAATTAGTGGTGCCTTTAGTGGTGCCAAGTAAAATTTTTGAAAATTGGGGTGGAGGCGGGGTGTGAATACACGTTCTACCCATCATGGTATTCTAATGAACGGTCTCACCGAAATGAATTGGTTTGTAGAAATTAATTTTTTATTTTAATTATTTTATGGTATTCCATTTAAACGTCTCAACAAATTGAACTGTTTTCGAATAGATTAAGATTATCGGAGGATGGTACTCACAAAGGGCGATTGAGACGTGCGCTTTATCTGCAGACGAGTTGTGCACAATTTATACTTGTTTGTGGTGTCGTTTTATTTTCAAGGTTCCCAAAGTTCAAGGACTTTCTGAAGACAATCAAACTGGGGTCATTGACCTCTGATTATCTTGAAAATGGAATGTAACATCATTAAGTGCTGTCTTTGCTCTTGAACGACCTTGGGAAAGGAAATCAACTTACGTAGCTCAGATGAGTTTACCTTAGTAACTCTAACTTCGGTTACAAGGATCCTGGGTTCGAATCCCAGATAAGGCACGCCTGTTTGTGATTGTATATTGGGTTGAATGGGAACAGTAGCTCTTAGTCAACACTCCGTCTACTGTAAAATAAAGGTAATAAAAGAAGATGAGGTCATGGGCCCCGTCTGACCTTCAAAGTTTGCTACAGCAAAAAATTGGGTCATTGATGGTCTGATGACCTTGAAAATGAAATAAGGTACGACAGAAATGAGGTCATTGAACTTTGATGACCTTGGAAATAAAATATTAGTTTCAAAATTAATCATTGACCTATAATGACCTTGAGAGTAAAATACGGCAACTTTGAAATATGACACCACACGAGTATATACTGACCATAAGCCCATAGTTGGGAAAGAAAAAACCGTCGCCGACAGACTGTCCAAGATCGTGCAAATATGGGAAGGAATAAACGCCGATAGGTTGAGCAACGAATAAAGGAGAGACGCCAAATTGCAAGAGGTTATCAAATCAACCTGCAGCCTCAAGCTCAATAAAATACAATTCGAAAACGCACGAAAGCCCATCTATTGTGACATCACACTTGCCAATGCAAGACTCTTCTTGCCAAAAGGACTTACGAAACAAGCTTTCGACAGCTTGCACCAGTTGTCAGATCTAGGGATCAGAGCCACAACATCGTTAGGCGATACGTATGATCTGGTATAAGAAAGCTCTGCAATTAGTGGGCAAGGCAAATTCCAAGTAGCAACAGTCACAAGACACAACCGACCTACAGTGGAAGATTCGTGGACATTGTAGGACCCTTACCCGAGTGGCAAGGTCACAAGTGTGTTAACGCGTGATTTCATTAAACAGGATATGTGATTCGTTGCGTAATAGCACTGGCCACATTTAAAAACTTAACAATTGTACTTTTTGTTAAGCTTCCACTTCTAAAAAATAATTTGATTAGTTAATACAGGGTGGCCATGATGTATGGAATATAGTTTACATCTCGGTAAATATTGATTGTATCCAAAATACTATATAATACTACATAACTCACAGAATACTGTATTGTTGTGCGTTCGTAACGTAACGTAAAAGGGTGCATTCCTATTAAAAAATTCAATTGTTTTTCGTTACCCACTTGTTTTATGAAATCATCACAGCTGAATGCTGCGTCATTATGGGAAATAAAATGTTAAACAACTTTCATATAAAATTTTGTTGTATACAGTCGATATTTACCGAGATGTATACTATATTCCATACATCATGGGTACCCTGTATAAACTAATCAAACTATTTTTTTAGAAGTGGAAGCTTAAGAAAAAGTACAATTGTTAACAAGTTTTTAAATGTGGCCAGTGCTATTACGCAACGAATATACCACTGCAAGAAGTTCCGTCGGCGATCACCAATCTTACCATGGAGCAGTCCTCTATCTATTTGGTGGAAATAAACACATTATTATTATGGTCGGCGTTTCTTGTGAGAACTCAGGTCTAGCTTGGTTAACTAATCGCACGGATTAAAATCAAGTAACGATTAGTGTCTGTGTCTGGTGAATTTATGTAGGGTCCTGAAAAAAAAAATTCCCACACGCACCACATTGGAAATCTAGGGATAGTATGTAATTCATACTTACCAACATAGCTGTTGATGGGATTATTATTATTATTATTATTATTATCATCTCCTCAGAAATCTGCTCTTGGCCACTTCAGAACATTTCCGCGAGTGCGCGCATAGTAGCTTCCTTATTTGATAGATGTGTTATTTCAGATATTTTCGGCTGCTACAATCCAAAACACAGTATGTGTTTTTTTTTTAACTTTCGAGTAAATTAACGAAAACTTTGACCACATGCATATCTAATATGTGAGGACCCTCACATTCAGTGAAAACGGATTAGGGACCTATAGTGGGTTTAGAATTTAGACAAACGTTCAGTTTTCTATTTCTTTGTTAGTTTTCGAAAAAAGGTAGATACTGTGTTTTTATATAGTTATTGTTATTATTAATTTTCATGAATGGTTTGTAGTAAAACACTGTAACTGCAAAATAAAGTTTAATTTTATGCAAAAATGCAAGGAATAAAACGAAAAATAAATACGAATTCTGTCCCATACAGATGTTAATATAATATGTTCTAATATATCACACATTAATTGTTTACTGGTATAGCGCATGACGTGCGATTGTTTATTTCAAAACACAGTATCTACCACATAGGTACTATGTTGTGGTGCATGAATTTTGATTAAATTTTTAAATTTGCTTTTATGCCAATACACAGTAAATACCACATACTGTGTTTTGCCTGTGGTTTAGTGTTTGTACATTAGACTTGCTGTGTTTTGGAATAGTATTTTGAATTATGTTGCTGCAGATAGGTACTGGGTTTTGACAAAAATTATCTCCGTAACGGCAATAGATAGAGCTATCCTGGTTAGCTAAAAACGAGGCTAAAAACATGCAAAATTAACACAGTATCTACATGGAAGTGATAACTCATTTTCGAAAAAAATGTTGATTACTGTGTATTGGAATGTGGCAGCCGTTTTGTGTATGTTTCAAGTTTTTAGATCGCCAGTAGATATTACCGCCATTTGAGTTGAAAGTAGGTACCTTCCTCTGGCATTCCGTTCTGGAGGTATTTGATTCATTGATCACCAATGGATATGTTTCTTCCAGACGTTCCAATCGCTATTTGTGAGTTCCCTACTTCGACACTCCGTTCTCGAGATATCCTTTCGTTCAGATTAATTATTAGACACCATGAAGGATTTTTTTGATGTTTGATACTTATATCCTTTATAAAAACACTGCTGGAAATGGCCACTCTAAGTTTACGGACCTCGGCTAACTGCCTAAAATGGGCACTGGAGTAACTTTGTAATGTGATCACTCCTACTACTGTTACAGTATTAACACAGAAATTGAAGAACACAAATTTATTCCATGCATTTATAGTTAAATAACGCCGCCAGGGTGTAATATTTGGAAGCAAATCAATCGAATCGGGGAACATCGTATTTCCTTTTCTGATAGTAAAGGGGAACTGAGATTTCCCCGAAATGCTCTTGTAGGTAAAACTGGTCGATGAAAAATACACAAACAGATTATAACTGCGTGGAACTTAATAAGCATTATAATAAAAACGTGCTTTGTATACCAAAATGGCATTCAACGAAAAAATGAACAGAGGAAATGGAGGGAGGGAAACTTGAGAACTGCACAAAAAGTCGATCCATAGTATAAAATATAAATTACATATAAAGCCACTTCGTGGATAAAAAACTTCCGAAATATTTCTGCATTTCATAGTTCCTTCTCGACACATCTGACGTACCCCCTATTCGCTCATATGTCAGTGGTAAAGGTTACGTTTAAATTGCAACGTTAAAGGTGACGGTTTTACATTTTACCCTATCTGCTGGGGAACGTTAGGAATGAGAAATTGAAAATCAATTCGTTAAGAGATACTTAAATTGGAGCCGTTGAAGTTAATTTTCTAAAAATCGACAATGATTTATCACATGCTGGAAATACTCTTGCTAAAATGGCACTGGCGTAAATCCAATATCCTTCCATTTTAGGAGAAATATGGCAGATGTAATCACCCTTCACAGCGCCATGCCTTTTGCTTCGACTCAAACTATGTCTGCATATGTTTTGAAATTCGATTAACAAATCAACATGTTTCTTATACAGATTTGGTTGGGTTATGGAAATTGCCTCCAAACATTTGAAACGCAATAAAGTTTAAAACGAAGACTTTATTTACACGTGACGCGGAGAGCTGAAACAAAATGAAATGTTCCGAATTTCATTTCAAAGTAATATTGATTCAAAGCATATAGATTTCCTTTTTATGTCATGAATAGGAATTGATATAGGTACGTTCCAGGAATATCGGGAGCGTCTCTTCGGTAAAGGTGCCAAGCTCGGCTTAAGCCAAATTATGAATAGGAAGGATTTTATTATATGCAACGGCGCAATAATTGTTGGAAGAAATTAATTTCATTTCAGATTATAAAGTCGCTGACTTTCAAATTAATTCGTTTCGTTGGTGAAATCAAGCAAAACGTGCGAGGCTTCCATCTGGGTCTCGTGCTCGAATTTCATAAATAAATCACAAACAGAATTGCTTTACCACCTGCCTCCGTTTCGTGCGTTAATTTCAAACCAAACCAAAGGTTGGTAGTAACTCCACTTGCGTACGTACACTCTTGACATAACAACATACGTGCCCAATTTCTTTAGATCTTTGAATATGTTCAACTGCGAGTTAGTCTATACCTCTAATCAATGTACTTAGCATGCCGATTATTAAGGAACGGTCCTTTATAGTTTTGTATTGTCGTCCGTCCGTCCGTGTGCGCTCTAACTCTTTTTAAAAGTGGCCGATTGTTTTGAAATTTGGTGTACGGGTACTTTGAATATTAAGGACGGATGCTATTGATTTTCAGGAAGCTGGTTCAACAGGAACAAAAGTTACAGGTTACTGGTGAATCGGGAACAGGAAAAACTGCGGGCTCAATATAATATAAATCAACATATTTCATCCCCTAGGTCATGTATCGAGTTCGGACTTTCGCTAGATTATTCTATATGACTGTTAGATGTGTAACAATTCAATATAAATCTTCTCTGTGGTTTAGGTCAAAAGTTTGAGAACAAATATGTACCCAAAATTATTCTTTACACGTATGAATTTGGAGCTTTAAAAATCGTTATTTATGCACCAAGATCGTTGGGAAAAAGACCAAGAGCATTATCTCAATGGCCAAAACATGAATTTGATCTATTTTCGGCGACCACATGAATTTTAATCAAAACATGTCAAAATCGTTATTTATGCACCAAGATCATTGGGAACAAGATTAAGAGCATTATCTCAATGCCCAAGAATGAATTTGATGTATTTTTTTAGTATCAATTGATTTTATTTAAATATTATATAAAATATTTCGAATATTTAAAACAGGTTTAAAGATTTAAGAGAGAAAGAAAATTTTTAATTGTAAGATTAAAATAAATTATCGTTAAAAGTGATTGTAATCTGAGGATCCTTCGATATTTCGTTGTATCGGTTTATTCTGATTAAGTTGTGACATCCGAGGGTTTTTAATTCTGTTCAGTGGCTGTGCATTCAATCGCAAAGGGTGAATTATTTATGTTCGCAGGAAGTGACACAAAATTAAATTAAAACAGTCCTTAAATAGATTGTTTTATAACAGTTAATTGTTATTTATCGCTTACTTGTACATTCCTCACATTTATAACACGAGCGCGAATTTCAATATTGATCTCTTCGGTATCGATCGCGGTATAGATGTTCAGACTTAAGACTACCCACATTTCAGTTTGCTCGAAAAATCTCTAGAGCGTATCATATTTCACAGCAAAGATGAGTTACATCAATATTCACTCCTTATGGCCGATGACTAATCTAATATCGACTTGATGGCGCCTCCAGAAAGTTATAGAAGGATCGCTATACTGCTCTCCTTTTGAAACCATCATCCGCCGGTCGAGGAGGACCGCCTTGAAGTGATGTACTACACCCAAACAATTTGTCTCAGTCGCTTGTAGCTTGCAGCTCTAGCCTTGGGCTTCTACTGTTTGTCGATGTTGGCCATGTCTTCCTTTTGTTACCGTTGTAGTACCCTCCTGGAGTGCTTTTTCGTAAGTTCTTGATTCCCGCCAACGGGAACGATGTCTTGTTCCTCTTCTGGGAGAGTGTGCGTTATTGCTCTTGGATCAATGCGTTTTTCCGACTCCAGTCAGCAGTTGAGTTTCGTAGGCACGGAATTTAACATTTGACGCGGTTGGTGAAATTGAAGTGCGTTGCAGCACCCCCCTGGGCCGCTTCCTCTTTCGTTCTTGTGTTCCGGCCACAGGTGTGATGTTTCTGATGTGCTCGAGGTCGGAGTTGCTTAGCTTCTTGAACACTTTCTCGGCCATCGAGCGGATATGGTGGGATAGGGTGGGTGTTTTCAGGACTTGCCGGATGTCTTCGTTCCTTACGCACCTATCTGTGTACGTCTTCCAGTCTGGAGAATGGTACGTAATGATTGTTCGAACGCACGTCTTCTAGATGGCGAGCTTGGTTGTTCTTGTAAGAGAACTACCGTTAAGTAGTGGATAAACTTGTGCTCTTCTTCCTCGGACTTACTTCTTCCGCGTGGTTGCCGAATGACAGCTTCCTGCCGATTGTTACTCCCAGGTTGCGGATGGAGGGACACCATTCGATTTCATGTCCGGCGACGCATAACTTGTTGTACTGCTGGTAGTATGGTAAATATCACAGCCTAGATTTTGGATGGGTTGAATTTATAGTTGACTACGTTATCGATGGATGGCTGCATACTTCGTATGGCGATGTTTAGAAGCCTGTGATTGCCACGGATCATGAGGTCGTCGGCGTACAACGCTATCTTCACCTCGGACTGGCCGGTACGTCGTGAAGATGTTGAATAGTATCGGAACCAGGCAACCGCTCTGCGGTACTTCTGCTATCGTTGGATTGGCGTTTAATAGTTTCGTACCTACTCTGGTTCGGTCAGTTAGGTAGTGGTCGATCAGTTGGATTAAAGCAACTGGCATGTTTGAAGTTCTCGATAGTTTGAAGATGAGGCTTGCACCCATACTTGATCGAATGCCTTCTGTTGTCGAATGAGGTTGCTCTCTTGAAGTTTTCGGCCACAGTGTCCAAGAGCCCGATGATCTGCTGGGTGGTGGAGTGATTTTTTCGAAACCCAAACTGTTCGGGTCGGATGTTGACGTGCGGATGCATGCAAAGTAGAAGTATAATCTCGAATATTTTTCCCCGCCCAGGAAGCAGAGAGATGGTGCAGTAGTTGCTTGGATTGGTGAGGATCTTTCCTGGTTTTTGGCAGCAAAAAATGCTTCAGTACGATGATGGAGTTGAATAAACGTGATGTATGCTAGAACCGTTCTGTTGATATTTTACAGAGCCCTGTAGGTGATATCCTCGTGTCTCGGAGTTTCTCGCGGCTTCTGTCTGAGGAGTATGTCTCTATCTTGGGTCGGCGAGGTTAATGGTTTAGGTTTCCATATTTATACACTGCCGACTCTTTGTTGCGGAAGTTCGCCCAATTGCGGGTCGGATGTCGCAATCCCTGTCGTAGGGGTTAATGGCGGAGCCGGGTCGAATGAGGTAACAGTCGCTCCCTTTAAATGGGTTGATGTACTTGCTGGAGTGGGTGGCGGTGACGTGGTGCCTCGTTGTTATCGGGGCGATGTTGGCGAGTTCATTCCTTCTAGCGGAATGGGCGGTTCTGTGGTTGAGCTTGTGGTGCCAGATTTTGGCCGCGTTGGCGGTTGGGCGCCGGGCGGAGAACGTGGAGGTGTACCTGCCTTATCCGTTGTTTTCTTACTTCTTCGTCTTGTTCCACTCTGGCTGGCCGGTCAAGTTTCACATGTCACTCTTGTGGTCGTGGAAGCTCGTATCCCAGGGGAGTGTGGCTGGGCATTGTTCCTGAAGATGAATCCGGGGGCCTTTCACGTTTTTCTGGTTCATTCTCTCCGCCGGGTTGACCTGAGGGCGGAATATGGGGGTTGTCTAGTGGTGACATCCCCTCTGCCTTGGCGCGGCATTCCTAGTGACAGAGAGGAACTGCGGCCCTTTGTCTGATGTAATAGCTCGAGGTCATCCGTGCCCTCCAAGAAATTCTCGTTCGTGGTGGTGAAACGCCGAGCGAACGCTTTCACCCACATGATGTAGATATCCGTTACTACCAGAATGAGTCTGTTCCTCATTGTGGATTCGACCTACGGGCCCATAATTCGACGGATTTTACTTCCCAAGCTCTGATTGGCTTGGCGAACAGTGGCTTCCTGTATAGACCGGCCTTTTGTGGTTGTGCACCCCCAACACCCTTGCACTTCATCCCACACGTGATTTCCTATCTTCACCCAGTGATGGCTCCGGTCGTTCTTTTGGCGTCTGGGTGACCGTCAGTGACTGCGTCGTGGTGAGTTTGCATGACGTCCTCGTACATTTCCCGCGGCATTACCAGAAGTGCGCCTTGGTGGCTTCTTCGATAAAGGTGGTTGTTGCGTATGATGTACTGTTCTTGTAATCGTGCATGTGTGGGTGTTTATAAAAATAATAATATTAGGTGTTGCAGGACCGCCTGACGAATTCGCTTCCATAGGTTCAGCAACTGTTGGACGGGTGGGTTCTAGTTCTGGCTAGCCTTCACGCGATCGGTTAGTCCCGCAACCTCGATGACGACGATGGTATGAATCTTTTCGGCGGCCGATGACGTTGGTGCTACCATCCTGTCTGTATCTTCTACCTTACGTTCTCCGGCCGCGCTGTCAAAGAGGTTGCGAGAATTGTAGTCGGGGATTTTCCGGGTAGTGAACCACGTCAAACGAGAAGTCCTGTAGTCTCTGCTCGGCTCTCGAGGGCGGACGGTGGCTTCCCGTATCGGCCCGCGTTTCGTTGCTGTGCACACCCAACCCAACATCCTCGCCCGTAATCCCGGAAGAGTGCCCAGCGAGTGAATGCACTCCACTCTTTCGTCTTGTTAATCCATAGAAGTGCTCGACTGTCGATTTTCAGCGTTTGACCACCCTGTAATGATGTGAAATTTAATGAGATTAATTCTTAATTTGACTCTTGTCTTTGCCCTGATCCTAAGTACCACAGTACTGTTCCCTGGTTAGAGTAGCGATTGTAGATCCCTCTATTGAAGCCGAAGTGCGGTTGTAACACCGCTTTCCATCTCTCCAGTTACCCTCCTTGAATTAAGGGTGTCCGGCTGTGTAGCTGCCTCTCAATTAAAGTAGATGTGTCGGTTGTAATATCGCGCTCTCCCCATTTACCTCTCGTGAATTAAGGGTGTTCGTCTGTATAGCCGCGCTAGTAATTAAGTGTACCTCTCTTGTGTTGACAATCTGTTTGTTGGTATATTATTATGTAAATAACTATTTAACTGGAATTAACCGTAGCCGATTTACTAAACACGGAAAACGTATCGGCGATGATTCAGACAGCGTTTACTCTAGACAGCGTGCGTGTTTTCCACGAACTGTCAATTTTGATTTATCCGCCGTATTCGTCCCAGTGTTTGTAATCATGGAATTTTTATTTACCAATGAACGTACCATTCATGATAGGTTCCACCCGTATGAGTACAACGGAGGGTACGTATACGTAGGCCCGTATCTTCCAAAAGTATCTCTTCTGCTGCTAGAACGGTGACTGCAATAGCTGGAGCAGATTACGCGGTGATCGCGGCGGATACACGATTAAGCAGCGGATCATTCCCTTTCGCCATTTACACGAGGGAACAGAAAAAGTTATTCCAGTTAACCGAAAAGACAATAATCGGTTTTAGCGGATGCTGGTGCGATGTGGTAACTTTCAGACGCATAATGCAGGCACAAATGCAAAGCTACAGACTTCAGCATAATAAAACAATGTCCGTTACGGCGATAGCGCAACTGGCATCGACGTTGATGTATTATAAACGTTTCTTTCCATTCTGGATGTCTACAGTTCTTGCTGGGCTTGACGACGATGGTGCCGGGTGCGTTTTCGGATACGACCCATTGGGTTTTTATGAACGACGTAGTTACGCTTGCGCTGGTTCCGGTGGAAAGTATATCTACTCCTTCTTCGACAGTTGGATTGCACGCAAAGATGTCACCTGCGCACATGCGGAGGTGATGGGGTTAGAGGATGCTATCGAGATTACTAAAGACGCATACATAAGTGCGTCCGAACGAGATATTTTCACAGGCGATAGTGTTCAAATTAGGATTGTTGATGAAAACGGAGTTGATTATGATGAAATCAACTTGAGGAAGGACTAATCACTAATTAACTTTTTAAATAAAGGATCCCCTTTATCTTATGCGGAATTATTACTTCTGTTCTCCTGCATATTGCATGCATTTATGAAGAGGTCGGTATACCATCTACAGATACTTTTTTTTTGAATGCACATGCGAGCGGCAGGAGGTCTTCCAAGTTTTGTTTATAAAGAAGCATTTAGTCAAATTAGGCATAATTAGCATTTACCTTTTTAGCGCATTTTCAAGTCATCATGAAAGGCGATAATATGACCACTTTCTCCATTCGTGCGTCCTAGTCCACAACTACTCCTACCGTTTTAAAGATATTTAGTTCGTCCTTTTTGTATTCGGTAGCTTGTAACTCTGAAACATGAACAAAAAAAAATCCTGGAGATTGATATGCGCATGCGCAAACCGCGCAATACCAACTTTATTTAATTAATTATTTAAGCAAGGTATAGACATTTTGGAGAAGCGTTGGAAACAATTATCGCTTGTGATATTTCACAATATATAGGTTTGAAAATGTTACCGCCACGTTGGTTGCTCCAATGATGTTGATTTTTCTTACTGACTCCTTGACTTGTAGTTGCTCCTTAGGTTATTAACTCGTTGTATGGAACTAACTTTTTGTGCTTTACCTATATGAATACCTGTTACGCATTATGTGCTAAATAAATAATGCAGTATTGGTAATGTCCAAAATTTCATTCGAGTACATTTATGACAAGAAAATTGTGAAAGCTGTGCTCAGATAAAGCGCGAAATTTGAATGTCCCACCAAAATTAAAGTCGATACGATACTTGAATTACATCTTCAAATCAATAAATACTGTCAAATGCAGGTAAAACGCATGTAAACGCTAATTCAGAGAACCCAAATACAAACGCAATTCAGTCTGTTTAGTATACGTAGAATGCTGACGTACTTTATCTCAAACAGCTGATGTAACTGTGACGTCACAATGAACATACAGATAAACGGCTCAAGTTTTCACAATTTACGGATAAGTACAACGGCCACAAAGGCTGGGTTATTACAACGAAGGCCCCCTTCCAATCTTACATCATTTTCACAGAAATATCCGATCTGAATAGCAATTGCTCCATCAATATTATCGACGTTCAACAACAAAAGCTTTCAATGTAATGTCAAATTAGATCATAGTAAATTCTAATCTACCGATTGGCATATATTTTAATTGCTTTCCTTATGAACCGATGTGTTTATTTGACAACGAGGTCATACAAGGGACATTTTTATGAGCCCTTTGATTTTCGGAATTGCGAATTCGGCTCTAGCAAACGGCGATGTACAAAACACCGGTCGAGATCACTGAGCTATAATTATACTGGAACGCGCGCTCCGTCGGCCAGCGCGATCTGAGAGAGAGGGTCACAAGGGGATCTCTGTCCTAGTCTCGCGCATGCATAGAGCAGCCTATTTTATATGTTTTAAATTTATATTAATGATTTGTTTCCCAATGAGTGACAGTGACAGAAATCCCCCTTGCGCACTATCTCTCTCGGCGCGCTACGTTTCTATGGCAGAGACCGCCAGTACGCGTTCCAGTATAATTATAGTTCAGTGGTCGAGATAGGTCAAAACAAATCGACCTATGAAATGTTTAATATTATTTTCCTCGTACACATCCGGCTTCCATTATAACGAAAAATCCCAATACTGACTTAAATTTGATTACACTTCGGAGACACAGTGGTCTCGATCAACTTCCGATAATTAACTAAATAAAATTTTGATTGACACCGGACATGAAAAGAAAAATCTATCCGAGTTTCACAATGGGTTCAATTAAATACATACTTAATGAATTGACAAAGACACCAATTTATTCAAAGTATAAAAGAAATGAAAACAACATGGTGGCAAAAAATGCATTAAAAGCTTGTCTTGACGCATACCACGCACGCAGGCGGTCGACAGACAATTAAATAAAAATATGTTGATTACTTATAGTTTTTTTCAATAATCCTGTCGTACAAATTTTGCCATATTCAGGCGCACTTAGAATCCACTAATACTCGTTGACAGTTTCTGGAGCTTACATTAAACTGAAATAAGGTGGCCTTTTGGACGGATGAACACGTATACATTTATTAAATGACAAACCTTGCAGAAAGGCTTCATTACGCAAGAACTGCTTGGTTGACTCCCACTCGTACTAACATTTTTCCAAAAAACGGACAAAACTTCTAAAAAACTTATTATGATCACGACGAAATACGTCTCCAATAGGGTAAAATGCGCAATCTAACAGCGTAACAAAATGGACAACACTGTTACTAACAAGCAAGCAAACAAACCCCGTTAAAACGTCTCCAGCCTCCACCACGCCTACCATAAAATATTTACAAAAGCGGTAAAATTAAAACGAAAATTATGCTTCTACACAAATTTCTAAAATGAAAACATATAGTGCAATACAAATTCAAACGAGACGATCACACTTTGTGTTTATTCGTAAAAAAAGGTTTACACTTAACAATTGAAATTGTTTCAGATACAGGATGGCCCAACGGTGTTGAAGGTAGTGAAGCCAAAATAATGCCTACATGACGTAGTTTGCGCAACCGATGTTAAGAAAGAAACTACTATCGGTTAGTTTTTTTATAAAGAAACACAAAGTCGTGGAAGTCTTCAAAAAGCGGACACGAATGGTTAAATTCAACTTACTTATACAGGGTGATTCGAAATTCTCGCACACCGACTGTGGGATGGTGTTATACAACGAAAACTGAATAAAAAGTTCCTCTACCAGTTTTTGATCAGACCGGCACTTTTTTTTTCGACGTGCTGAAGCTTGTTTACTAGCAGACGGCGGACATTTTGAACAACTGTTGTAATTACGTACTCCTCATAATTATAGTTTATTTTGAACCTTCTTTTGTTTTTAAAAATGTGTTATTATTAAGTTTAACCAATGGCGCAGCGAAGGGGGGCGGAGATTTTTAAAACCGCGGTAGCTCGAAAAATAGCGGTCTGATGGAAAACTGGTAGAGGATCTTTTTGTTCAGTTTTTGTCGTATAACACCATCCCATAGTCCGTGTGCGCGAATTTCGAAACACCCTGTATACAGTACATACAGTCACAGTAGACTGGTTTAGAAAACGTCGTAACGCATCAGCTCGAGAATTAACTTTTTCGATTAGATACTACTACAATATCACAATATATTATTGTGTAAACACCGTCATGTAGAGGTTATTTTGGTTTACACCCCAAAAATAATGACGGGCACCATGTATATGACAATATTTCAATTTATTATAAGTGTCAATCTGGGGGATTATCTACGAATAAGCACAAAGTTGTTTATTGTACTTGAATTTGCTTTCTCAGTGTCTATTTTTCCTTTTAGAATTGGGTATTATTTTCTTGTTTAAATTTTATCGCGTTTGTAAATTGTTTATTTAGATTTGGGTATTTATTTGTAAAACCTGGAATTGCGTGTTTAAAATGTACTGGATTTCCCAATCGTCTTGTTTTACAATTAGGATATCGCCCGAGCAAAATATTTTTGCAGCAGTACTGCACACTCGAATACTAACAAGTATTTCTTTTTCACTGTAATTGAACGTGATTTTCAAAGCACATTCGAAAAACAAGTTAACCTTGCAAAATCAAACGGCCTTGGAAACTCCGGTAACCTTGTAAAATTCTCAAGCGCATTCGAGAAACCGTTAACCTTGGTAAATCAGGTTCCGTTTTTGAAAAACTATGATCACGGTATAAAATGGGATGATGGATACATTAAATTGAAAAGAGGTGCGCAGACTGCTCCCAGCCTTCAATCGAATTTACGTCAAAGGCAGTGAGAAAGAGTGTGTACTAAATTTCCTTGGCAAACCTGTTGTAAATATGAATGATATCGGATATCCTTCTTTGACGAAATTGAAAAGGGGTCTTACATTTGCCTTCATCATAGCGAGGGCACGGCCATATTTGCCAAAGAAAATTCAATAATGTACGAGTGGGAAAATGTATGCGGACTAACTGCGGAGATCGCTTGGCCAAATTCAGAAGAATGGCCCCTGGGTTGTTTCTGCTGCTGATGAATTATCGAATATTACATATACACTCCAATAAATTAAAATTATTATTTTTGTTTCTATTTGTTCTCTTTTATTTTCTACTATTATTAGAGAGATGTTCATGCGTTAAGAATTCTCACCAGAACATAATTCGTTTTTCACATGTGGTAACCCTTTTTAGAAATTCAATTTCTCTCCATTTTGTATACGTCCAAGATGGCGGAAAAAATGTCACGGTTCTACAAAAATCTAGAAAAGCTTGCCAGTAAAAACTAACAACTGCAAGAGAAAACTAAAAATTTCTAGAAAAAACTAGCAATCGCAGGGAAAGTGATATAAATTTCACGGACCCTTCACGCTTTCGTACCCTTTTCTTTTAGTGGACTGGGAAATTTATCTTGAAAAACAGTTTAATATTCACGCATCGCAAAGAGTATTTTTGGAGTGACGTCCGACAGTGAGGAAATGCATATTTTATTACTTGTATTAACGTTTAGTTGCTTTTGTGTAAAGTTGGCATGTGGTTTATAAACAACTCGGCGTTGGTGGAGCATTAAAACTTTATAAGTAGTCTAAAATGCGCATTCCATAAATAAATAACATGACGAATACTATCTCAGGCTACTTGAAAATGCTTTAAAAAGTTTTTTCGCCTGTTTTAAGCTCTCGGGTGTCGAAACTACTGTGCCACTTTCCAATTGTAGATGCGTTGGTTAAAAATCAATGTTTGCAGTTCTTTTGCAACTTGCCTACACATTCACATGTTTTACTATTGTTTAGGTCGTAACAATATTGCATAGACAATAACAGTACGGGTGCGACTTCAATGAGATAGCGCATCTTTTGCACATTGTACTATAATGAATACTATGCCATTCATGCACTTTGATTATTATGAAATGTTTATAAAAAGTGGACCCGTTGTGCTATATGGTTTAATTTAATTACCTCCCTATTCTTTTTTTACCTATATCGCAACCCGAAACACACTAATTAATGGGGTACGTAAGTTTGAATTAATCGGATTTGGGTCTGTTTTTGGCATTGTAGCTTTTGGATTAACTTAGATTTTGTACATCAACATTCGGACGAGAATGCGCTTGGGTTACAAACTGGCGTATATGGACCTGTGCGGCCATAAGTGGACGTGTAATGTGCATTTCTTTAGGTTTTTTACTGTTCATGTTACCAAACAAACCGCGCCGTTTCTTGATCGATTTGTAACTGGTTTTGCAATGTCAACAAATCCTTTGATATACTTGCAGAAGTAATTCGTTAGTTTTAGAAATTGTCTGAAAGTATGCCCATCAGTTGGTACAGAAATATTTCTAACAGAGTCTACTTTCTCGTACAATTTCGTTCTTGTCATTTATTTCGGAAAGAAGATAGCGGGATTTATCAAAACGTAGGGATATCTTCCCTCGGGCATTTAAGAACGTCGGTCCACTGTCTACGTCATTTGATGTGCCATCTGTGTGTGCCAGAGCTGTCGAATAACGTAAGGAACCCAACTAGGAACCCAATTTGATGTACGTCTCGGTGAAATATCGCAGGTGCGTTTACTAAACCGAATGGCCGAAACCTAGTGGAACCACTCTAGTGTCACGTTGTCGGTGTTTTCAATCGAATGGTTGGCTATTGCAATCTAGTGATAGCCTAAGGCAAGGTTTCAACTGGTAAAAAACTGTGCACATTTGAGATTATCCAATAAATCATATATTAACGGTAAAGGATACACATCCTTAACGGTTCTGTTCTGTAATCAACGCACACTCGTGATTCGCCATTCTTCTTGCGTTCTAAACGAATTTGATTTGCATGCTGTGATGAAACCTGTTAGAATTTCGCTGATTTCGTCTTCAGAAAACGCGCGCCTGACGATTATGTTCATAAGCAATCTCAGTCAGGATTTCTTTACCATTGAGGCACATCTCAACGGAACGCTCTGATGTTTTTGGGTTAATAATTTCCGGAAGGCGCATTGGTCGATGAATTACGTGAGAAAGTTGGAAGCGCTAGTGTGGCGCGTTACAAAGACAAACTTAATGTACGTGAGCAAATTGCCGATTCGAATCCGCTATGATTCAGAGCATGTGAACCGCTGAGCCAAAGGTTTTGGTAACAGAGACTTCTTGCAAATTGCTTTTCTAAAAATGGGATTGGTGAAAGATGAACGCTATGGTAGAACAAATAAAAATGGCCGTCGAACCCGATTAGCAACCATTTTGAAGGCGTATTTGTAAAATAAAGCAGTAGGGATTAAGCCGAGGGAGGTAGGCGGAAGGCATTAAGCGGTAAGTGTTCAGCGTGAAGCCACGATAGGACTCGGAAAAGGCGTTAAGTTAGAAGCGCAACAGGAAAAATTAATTATAGGGTAGATCGCGGGAGTATCGAGAGCGCAGTTGAAAAAGGTTCATTTAGTTACTAGTACGTGTCGAAGTTCAAGGGTGGTTTCAGTGCGAAATCAATTAACCCTTCCCGTTACGAACCTAAATTAGAGTCAATCATTGTCTTGTTTATTCCACGATACTTAGTTTGAGAGGATCCAGTACTCCCATGCGCACAGCGCCAATCTTTCCGCTAAATTATAATTTCGTCATGTCTGCAACTGTTTAGGCACCTAGGCTGTGTTCCAATATCGAGCGAATTTACATTTTCGGTGTGTTTGTGGTAATAAACCAAAATTAGCTAAAGCTATAAATTGTAAGTAATTTCAATCATATTTTATAAGGTTTGCTTGGATTCAGTGGCGTTTACGTACAATTATTTCTGGCTTTCGTTCTAGAGCAAGTAATGTTTAGGATTGTTCTAACAATTGAGATACCCTTTTAGGGAAACGTTTCGTAATAGACGTACTAAACATCAACATTCCCAAATCCCCGTTAAATAATCCAGTAACAAACTAAACATCAAACTCTGCAGGAAATGTTAGTATAATGTGTTACAACGAAGTTAAAAGCTCAACTTTAAGATGCCATTAAACAAAGATTCAACTTTAGTAGTTCGACTATAGTTTACGTAAACTTTGCAGCTAAATCTCGATGTCATCTAAATTTTGCAAAGACGCTTTAACTGAAATTTTATTGAAATTCAATACGTGCTTGAGCGAACTTAATTCTATTATAATAAAGCAAAATGTCAAAATCACCTGCTTGATATTTAGAGACGACATTGTTTCTAAGTTGTAATGGATTTGTGCACTCAATATTAAAACTTGTGCGGAATTAGGTGTCACGAAATTGCAGAACTGAGAGAAATTAATATCCATTTTGAAACAGCCTCACCTAGGCATGAGTAAAACTTGTACAAAAGGAATAGCAAACGTTTTAGTAGATGAGGGTTGCAAGTCGCCTCTGTTATTAGGTATTAAAGACAGAAGATGGGTTTTCACATCAGGATTACTGCAAACGTAACGGTTAAAATGGTTTGAATTTTTGATTAGACAAAAAGTCCACCCGTACGAGCGAGTAAAATTTTAATTCGCGCAAATGCAATTGCTATTTTGTGGAGGTTGTGGCAAAATTAAATTTAAGATTTCCTTTAAAGTATTAATCCGATAATTTCTACTATCGTGTTGTGGGTTGAATAGACTATATCTTTTATTCATTACTTCTATTTTTGTTAAAAAATACGACATTTACATTGTGAAAGGAGATACTGTCCACTACACACTTGCTAACAAGCTGTTCTAAACTGTGGGGGCGGGATAAACAGGTGAGAGAGAACTAAAGTATTGACGTGGGTCTGCTAAATAATTAAAACGTTTAATTTAGTATTTCAAATCTCAATTAATATTTCGAAACTATCGATTTCAGAAGTTCCTATTCCGATTTAATAGTGCAGTCTGACAGTCTCTTCCGCATTTGAATGTAAACCAGTTTTTTTACAAATATAGTATTGTTTCTATGCTAAATTCTCATAGTGTTTGTAGGTCAAAAATTCGATCATGTGATTAAAGCAATAAAGGCTAAAAGAATTACATTTCGAGCATGTCTAAACGCCTAATGTGGCTCTAAAGGAAGCGGGCGAGGAGTTGGTCAATGAAACTCAGAAGAGTAAAGTGAGTGAAGATGGGCAATACCGTTTGGGACTGTTAAGTTCGAATCCCACAGTACTGCAAGGTAATTTCTTTTCATTTAACATTCATTAATTGCATCGAATACTTAATAATTTGCACGTAGCCTTTATAATTCACAAAACTGGCGTGTGGTCTAAATGCATCGAAATAAACGCATCTCCCGATATTAATTATTAGTTTGTTTATTTAAGATGTAGCTTCTGCGGGATTATGTTTTCGGCCAACGTTAATTATTATAAATTAAAATGTAATCCTTGCGAAATTATGCGGTTAACGTCAATTATTTGTAATCGGAATTAGTGTGCTCAAGTATGTGAGCAGCTAACGTAAATTATTTTAAATGTAGATGAAAGAGCTAATTATTTGAAATAATTTATTTCCTTTTGTTCGCCTCACTTATAATTATACCATTTACGTTATTGCAGCTGTCGCAGGCCATTTGAACCCTTATTACCAGTTCGCGTTTCCGTGGCCAGTCGATCTGGAGATGCTGTTTTCGCGAGCTTGTTTAGACATCATTTAACTACTTTTTCATAAAAAAAAATCGAACCAATGCATTTAATTTTTTTTTAGAAAATTAATCATTTCTGTCGGAATGCCGAAAAAAGCCCTCAAGCGGCGATATGTGAAACTAACAAAACTTCAAATATTATAATATTTGTAGCGGAAGAACAACTCTTTTGAACTAACCCGAGTTTGTTTAAATCGGCTCAGCCGTTTCGAAGATACGGAAACGAATACCCCCCACCACTTCAGTTTTAGAGATACAGGAAAAATTGTCATACAAAAATGGTTCAGATTACAATCGACTTCAAAGACCGGACATTTTTTTGTTAGGTTAATATAGCGGAATTCACTGAAACATCACTTTTAGATTCC
Organism: Photinus pyralis; assembly: GCF_008802855.1. Lineage (NCBI taxonomy): Eukaryota > Metazoa > Arthropoda > Insecta > Coleoptera > Lampyridae > Photinus > Photinus pyralis. The sequence continues at coordinate 35,364,414 of NW_022170738.1, read as the reverse complement.
AGATTGCAGTTACGCCCCCTAGCGGTCATTTCAGAAACATTTTCCAGGTTTTGCTCATGGCCGTTTTAGTAATAACTTTTTTTACCGCAAGCCTTTACGATGGATATATTCTCAGATATAGTACCTCGCATTCTTAGTTTGCCACCCTGTACAATGCTATAATGATTTATACTTATTTACTTCAATTTGCGTTCTTAGTATTCAGAAAAATGAAACACCAACCGTTTTGGTGTTCATTTTCGTATTGTAGGCGATTTAAGTTACATATTGTAGCGAATTTTCTAGAGCGATATCACGACGCCATCAAGTTACACTAATTCTTACTAATGCATACTGCTGTTCTCTATCAAATACCCGAAAATTGGGTCCACCTCTCGGAAGGGGAAGAGGGGGCAACTTTGTAATTTCAAGTGGGAACTCAAATTCCATATCTCGATTCTACTCCAAAAAAGTATGAAGAATGTATTAGAAACCTGGGCTATTTGCTAAGCATGTTTAAGTCCCTAAGTTACAAAATGGGTAAACGGTTGGCCTGGACTACTCCTAGCATCTATGCGGAAGTGATAAAGACTGAAGCCCGTACAGGTAAAAGTAAGTGATATGATAACAATTAGTAACTGTTAGACATTCATCAGTAATTAATTTTAAATAAATAATCATGTAATTAAATTTACGTTACAATATTGAAGTTCTTTCGAAAAAAAAGATGAGATTTTTGGTTGAAATTTCCAAACCAAACACTAAAATTTTGAACAAATTCTTTTCATTGGTTCGCCTGAAAGTTATGCTAGCGTAATGAGTAAATTAAATTGACGATATTTATGCATGAAAAATGAAAATACTCTTCTAAAAACAAAATACGAAAAACGCGATTCGTTACAACATGCACGTAATGGATTGACTTTCGTAGATCACGGTAGAAAAAATTCCTAGGGGTAGCATTTTAATAAGCTTCACGAATAATTCAATAAGGTACCTACCCTTGAAAATGAGACTGCCAGTAAGATTAAATGGGAATGGAGGATAGAGGATAAGGGCACAAGCTCGGGTTATTTAAAGATTCATCGGATAACGTCAATGTTATTAGGGAGAGACTTCAGAAAAATAATCTGCGGGGCATCACGCCATTTTAATAAGAATATAAAACCTTCATAGCTAAAAGACAAGCTCGTAAATATATAGTTCACCGTAAAGCGCACACTGGAAGTTTTACGATTTCGGAGATAAATAGTTTATTGCTTTGGTACGCGGGAATGTATACAATAAGCGGTCTTTAAAAGATTTGAAAAAAAGGAAAATATATTTTTGCACTCCTTCGTTCTAAATCGCGTTTTCCCAATAAAACACGAACGTCGGGAACGTCAATTTTACAATTGACTATATCTACTTTCGCGCATTAGTGCCTAAAAATTCAACGAAATTATCTATTTAATGAGGATCAGAAACTAATAAGTAGTATGATGGAAGAGTAAAATAGAAAAAATAAATACACTTTACATCATTCTCTGTAGTACACGGGCAAAAATAAGCTTAAACCAGAAGTTTTGAACAATAAATTGACATTTTAAATTTATAAATTTCTACTTTATCGGCATAGTGGACTTGATTTTTTCAAAAGAATTATAATGCCGCAAAAATCCCGCGAAAAGGATTTGAATTTATATAAATTAGATTTAACTAATCCGTGCAAAAAATAGAATACATTTTACGTGCGTGAACAGTATTTGCTTGATTCGCGCGAGATGCGTCGCTCGTGCGCGTTGCGCACTCGCGTCGCCAAACTTCGCGCTCATCTGCAAAATAACTGTTCCCGCACTAATAATGTAAATAACTATTTCTTAAAACTCGCCGAAATTTTCTCTTTACGTAGGTTAGAACTAGCGTATAAACCTATATCAGACGTCTGTTGAGTAGTCAAATCTACTTTTATGTGATTTTTCAAATTTTGACAACACAACAAACAAAAGTTTGTATAAACGACGTTTTTCGTTGTCTATTCGCTTGGTAGCATATATTATGTAATTTGCCAAAAATTGACAGAAAAAGTTTGATTGGCAAACGTCTGCCAATATGAAATACCAAATGTTTATTAATAAACCTTTGTTTGTTGTGTTGTCAAAGTTTGAAAAATTACTTAAAAATAGATTTGACTACTCAACAGACGTCTGATATACGTTTATACACTAGTTCTAACCTACCTACCTCTCTGTTGTTATCTCTGGGTCTATTACGGTAACCAGTTAGTTCTTCCCTCTTATTAGTACACATACTTTCCCACACAATTACAAATATCCTCGCCATAACCTGTTCTTATGAACATTCCTTTACTTTTCAAAATAATGAGATAATTACTTAAAATCATGCTGAACGTGCATAATTAAAATGAGCGCATAGAAGTGAATTCTAATTAAAATGTGACACCGTAAGTAAGTAAAATAAATCACCTGTAATAAAACTAAACCTTGTTAAATGCGCTAGACTTAGGTCAAGAGCGTTTATAAAGCGCTTTATTTGGAGGGAAGGGACCTGGAAAAAGGGCAATAATTCTCAATTAGCGCAGGACATGCAATTTACATGATTTACAACATTTTCCTGGGACGTGCACAGTTCTTGGTTTATTTTTATTGTAAGAAGTGAACGTGGTTTGACAACCAAAACATACTCTACCGACGAATAGTTTTACTTCAGCGAAATTCGCTAGGCAAGTGAACTTATTTAGAAAACCTGGGTTTAATATTGGCCGTTTATTAACTCTTAAAAGCCAGTATCGTTAGAAAATGTGTTTTATGCGTTAAAATCGATTTCATTAAATTAGTTTGCGTTTTGGATATTCGGCTTTGCTCAGTTTATGGTCCCGTCCTAAACTTATAACGTCCGTTGATTATTAACCACGCAATTTACTTGTTGCTGTCAATTAGGATATGCAAAGTTTATTAATATAATTAAATGCGTGTAAAGAAAAAGGCATTACTGGAAGCTGTTCCTACAGACGCTTTCGACGAAGGACAGCGCGATAGTGCGTTATAGGATTTTGAGGCAATACGGTCGTAGATAGATTTGGGTCACAAGATGGCTACGTTTTCTGGCTTTTTGATGGATAAATAACTATAGATAAACAGGAGGGGCATGGAATAACATGGTCAATTTTTCGAGTGTTTTCCACTATTCTCCATTGCTACAAAGAGGTGGTCAAGAAAGTAAGAGGCCCCTTTGCAGGTAACAATGCTGATGCAGAGTTGGGTTTGATACAATCCTTCTTCACTGACAATGAATTAGTTACATATGATGCAAAATTTCTGAAACGCTGTCTTTTCTGGTGTATCCTTGTATTACGAGCAAACCACCATTTTTACTAATACAATTGTTTGTGATTAACGACTTTGACAAAGAAATTGGAAATGCTTATCACAAGCAGGAGAACATTTTACTAGGTAAAAAAAAGCACTTTAATGTTCCTTACTGATTTTTTCAAATGCGCCAAGGGTTGATTTTACGACTACGAACAACCAGAGTTCAATTCCTTCTTCAGGTTCTCGGCAGTAAACATTCACACAGCAGTTTTAACAATGGTTCTTTGTGATCACAAAATATACTAGCTCGCCTACTTGCATTGTTCTTAACCAAATACGGCAATTTTTTAATTTCATTAATTATTAAGATGCGACAAATGTACTCTAAAGTCACCTTTTACTATTAACGCCCCTCTGTAATCTATGCGTACGGTCATAAGGGGTTAGCATTCAGTCTGACTCTAGGTCTGACTGGTTATCTTTCGCGCTCGAGGGTCATATAAACAAACATACTAACATATCTCGCCAGGGGGGGGGGGGGGTGCCCCGCCCGACCGAGCTGTCGCTGTGCTTTCCTGGACCTCCGACTTCGGTCGGCGATTGGGGTCATACCTATTTGGGAAAGGGTTACGCCGCCACCACGTATATTATTATTTAGGGTACATATCCCGTCTCGGCCCTCTGCTTAGGACCCCCGGCTAATAGATCAGTACCGTTGACCTATGCTCTCACCTGCGAACACACCTGAAGGTCAAGCTTACCCCCAAACCCAAACAAACCAAATATGCTTTTCCGAGATCGATTATATCCGGATATCTGCCAAGGGTTTTACATAACAATAGCCCAACGACCAAGCGCGGTGAGCATGATGGACTGCACAATTCACTCACCACCTACGAGAGGGAAAGGAATAGTTCACGACTCTTCCATAGATCGCCTCTTTGTTAACGAACGTCGCTTAACGCCTTTTTAGTATCAACCGCTGCTTAGTATCTATCACCTTACATAGTGGAGAGGGAAAGGAATATCTCATATATACCATAGATCGCCTCTTTGTTAACGACAGCTGATTAACTCTGAAAGCTTTTTTTGTATCAACCAGTGCAAGTGCAATCAAGTTGTAGTAGAAAATCTTCAGAAGTACGTATTCAAGCTCGAAAATTGATGCCCATGTGTAAATAATGTACACCTGAATTATGTAAAACATGTAGAGAACTACTCATTGCTATTATGGTATAATTAGAAACACATGTATAGCTGTACATAATTTTTTAACGTTCGTGGAGAAATCGCATAATCTCTGAGATTGAAGTTGGCACTCAGGAATGTTACGCACACTCTTACCAACTTAAAGTAATCATGAAATTTGGAGTATTATAACCTCACATTTCGACGAAATGAAGTGAACGTTTAATTAATATTGTGAAAAATTTAGGACTTCTGCAAATTTTTTTGTTGAAAACGGTTAAGGTGCTCTCTAGCCATTTTTATTAATTTCATGATCGTACCTGGGGGGCTTAATAATTTCACATATCGATTTCTTCTTTTAAAAACTTATTAGAGTCACGTAACCGAAAAAGTCACTAATTGTTCAGTTCTTCTCTGACGCACAAAGAAAAATCGCGACAATCACGAATATCATGTCGGGGTCAAAAAATTATGGTTTACCAATACGCGGCTCAACCGATTGGGACCAAATTTGGTACACATATTATTAGGCAGAAAAAAAGAGAGCTGAAAAGTTTTTAGGTAGAACGGGCATGACACCTCGGGCCATCTGCCGAAATAATGATCTCGCATCCGGGCCAACTGCCGAAATTGGGCGGAGAATTTTCCCACGGTCCCCAGAATTTTCCCACACCCCAGTGCCTCAATACCTACTAGTATTCTAGTAAAACTTCAATAAATTTTGTGGATTAACATTTATCAATCTAATTACAAATAGGTACTTTAAGTGTATAATTCAACATCTAAACAATGAATTAATGGATTCACGTATAGAAGCTTAGATAAGTTTAAGTGAAACTTTAGAGACCGTCCTTAAATGTATTATAATGGCAATCGAGCGAGTTCGTCACTAATTAAGAGGATATTACAAAAGTTCCAAATGGGAAACCTAATGGGGCAAGCCTATTCACAATCACTTATGAAATAATTCTGGGAGCAGGATAATTGAAATTCGTCGAAAATGTTTGGGAATGCGGCGAGTAAACCAAAACCTTTTTTCTGAACACGGTATGCCGCAGGGCAGTGTAGATACTTTCGTTCGAGTAATGGAAACGAATGCAATAAACAATAAAACCTCGATAGGTGCGAGTTAGTGGGTCGGGCGTTTTTAATGTAAGGAGAAAGGACGAACTAAAATTTACAAGTAAAGGGATAATAAAATAAATAAAGGCACCTGACGTATGACGGCTGTTTAAATGTCTCCTGCCTGAAACTTTTGTCAACTGGAAGTTGAAAAGAACGACGTTTCACATGGATGAAAACCGATATAAGTTTTTCCAGCCTTGGAATAAGCATTATATTATTATCCCGTAGGGAACTAAATTGGAACTTCAGTAGATCCTACTTTCTTTCTAAGGACAATCATACCCTAAAATTATATATTTTAGCTATTCATGATATGTCTGTTGGTGCGTTATCAGCCATTGTTAGTGAAACAAACTATCCAGGTACGTCTTTGAAATAAGTTTAGGTGGAAGAACAGTTCAGGATTCGTTATTAAAAGTAACCTTCTCCTTGAAGTTGAAACAAAATTTATGTAATTTCGCTGACGTTAATAGCAAATTGCCGAATCTCACGAATTTTAGGTATGATATGAATATACAGTCTAGTGCTATTCTAATACACTCGAGCATGAATTTAAAGGGAATCATCCCTTTTCTGAGTACCTTTTCACGCGATTAACTGCACGTAATCCAGCGATTTCCGAGTAAATAGATAAACTTGTAATAAAAGTGTAGTTATCATTGTATCTGAATCGCGTTGAAAATTTCGAACTTCTCATTTAACGTGTAAATATTTTATTACAGGTGGATCAATTCCCTGTAGGATCCTAAGATCCCAACTTGCCATGCCACATCTCAAAACATCGTTTCCGGAAGCACTTGGCATGGCGTTAGACGAACAACAAACATTACTGAACTCCTCAGGTGAGCTCTCTAATTTATTACATCAAAAGAAATTCAATATGCTCATAAAAAGGTCTGTAAAGTTTTCACGCGATGTTCAAGGAAACGGTTTTCCGTTTGCGCTCTGTGCCAAACGATGGCGCCACCGCGCGTGAAATGTAGAAAACGTGAATGTACATTTACGGGAAATTTCATTACGCATACAGTTTTGTATTTCGAACACAGGTGGATCTGAAACCCTTTTTCTTAGTTTCAAGATGCAACAGATGGACAAATCTGCGTAAGTAAAAAGGATTCATCGATTTTCTAAATACGTTACGAACATGTAAAATTACCCATTCAATTTTTCTGCATTTATTTATAACGAGTTGTCCCGATAGACGTTGTCCTGTCTCATCTATGAAAATTCAATTCCGAGTTCAATTCCAACTGGAAATAATAATAAAAAAATATTTCAAAAACAGTGCTTATTTGTAATGCTTTCTGATACACAACATTGTTAGTTTTGTTTTCTGGTGTTTGAATAAAGTTGAAAGTTTTCCAACATGGAACAGGCGACATACAATTGGCCATGTGCAAAACATGGATTTTCCAGATTGATTTCACAAACACGTCCATTACCCTTGTTATTTAATTTTCGATATTTCCAAATGCAAGCCGAACTGGAAATTGAAAATGTTTAAAGTCGAATGGCATATTTATCGTTCACTCGTTCGGAATCATTTGTACTACCCTTTTGAAATAATGACTTCGATCATGGTTATTAATTCCAGTACCGCATGGCGGGTGCCACTAAGACGTGGCTGGTTTATTTTCCGCAACATATGATTACCGATCCAAGTTTTAATTGCAGATTGGGTGGTGGTAATCCGCTCAATTCCAGAGAGTTTACAAATTCCCTGGGCTAACGGGCAACATAATCTTGTTTACGATTCGTATGTTATCAAGTCGCCCGCAATCTTATTTCAAATGGCGTGATTTTTACTTTTGGAACAAACACTTCTCAAAAAACTCACTGAAGCAACTGAAAACTGAATAAACGTTCCAATCGAATGGAATAAATTCATTATTTCGATTACTGTACATATTTATAGAAAATCACATCAAATTTAAATTATAAAATTGGCATTCTTCAACGTGAAAATGAGAACCCCTGACAGTTACAGCCCGCAATTTTTTTAAATGGGAAGTATCAGCTGGAAAGGTGTCTTCATTCTCTATCCAAAGATGTTATTGTTTCCAATTTATATATAATATATAAGTTATATGCTAAGATTTTCGAGCATTTTATACGTATGGGCGATGTCAAGTGATGCCAATACCAGTGGTATTTTATCCGGTCTGCTCGTATTTCCCTAAAATCATTCCCACGAGTTAGGCGAAACGTTAAGGGTAGAAGTAGTCGAACCATTGGAGTCTGCTTTGTCGTTACCACACAAATAATGCATTGATTTTAGAAAATTAAGTGCTGTTACGACCAAAGACGCTTATCCTCTTCCGCACAACTCTGCAATATTAGATAGATTACGCAAAATTTTTATCTAACATTAAACTTAAAAGCGCGTATTGGCAAATCAAATTCAAAAGACGTTGACGGTTCTGCGGGGAGGTCTGTTTCAATGTACGCGTATGCCTTTTGGGTTATACAATGCACCCGCAACATGGCAAAGATTTTCAGACGCAGTCGTCCATATCACGGACATTTAAAAGTCTTAAACAACACACTCAATCGATTAGATGCAGCGTGATTAGGTATAAATACGGATTATTAGCAAAAATGTATAGATTTAGCTAAGTGGTACCGAAGATTCGTATACATAACTTTGAAAGTCTTACCACTGCTACGTGGCTCATGACGTTGACCAGTGCCGTTCCGTAGAACGTCCCGGCCTGGTCATGCAATCATAATACCCGGCCCAAAAAATCGAAAATACTCATACTCATATTTACAAAAAAAATATACCACCGACCCGGGCCCGTAGATCGTAGAAAGAAAACTGAGGTTGAGTTAGCATTAATTAGCGTTTAGAAAGCAGGTAGAGTGGGTAAAGCTAAAGATAGGATGGCTTGCAGCCTTGCACTTGCCAGTAACGTAGAGAGTCAGAGAACAGAAAACTGAGGTTGATGACGTTGACCTTATTTCCCGAGTTCCCCACCACGTAGCGAGAGCCCGTGAACTGGTCCAGGTTCGGACTTGTATACAGTCTACTGATAGGCGGAACGAAGTTTGCCGGGTCTGCTAGTTTCGTACACGTATTTTTGCGGTACCAAATTACATTCACAAGGTCGTCCAGGACAATGACCCCATCGTCCAAGGTCGATGATCCCATGTTGGCAATGTCGAATTACATTTTCAAGGTTGTCCAATGTGAATGGCCCCCTTTTTTGCGATGCCAGATTCCTGTCAAGTTCAAGGTCAATAACTCTCGTCCAAGGTCCAAACTTAATATTACCAAAGTCCAAAGTCATCGACACATATTTTTGGACGGGTAATTTAACTTGGATGAATTTGAAGTAGTAGTTTGACACCGCAAAAATGGACCTTGGTTGATTTGGAATATGGAATTTGATAGCACTAAGAAAATGCAGTCATTAACCTTAGATGACAAAAATTTGGCACTTCAAAGAAGGGGTCACTGACCTTGAGCGAAGGTCATTGGCATTCGACGAATATGTAATTTGGTACTATAAAAAAATTAAGAATAATCAATGCTAATTTGCCAAAAACAGAGAGTGGGGGCAAGTGCCCTTTCGTCTTGATTAAAGTAAAAGTCAATAGAACTTCGATAGATTCGGTTCCCTAATACCGTGTTTTGCGGTGCCAAATTATATTTACAAAGTCGTCTAGGTCAATGACTCCATTTTTGTGTCGTGCATTTTCAAGGTAATCCACGGTGAATGATCACACTTTTCCGGTGCCAATATACCTTGAAGATCAATACCCCCATATTCTTTGCAGTGTCAAATTAAATTTTCTAGGGAATCCAAGGTCAATGACCCTCACCTAAGGTTAATGACCCTCGTTGCGCTGCCAACATTTTCAAGGTCGTGCAAGTCAATGACCCCATTTTTGTGTCGTATTAAATTGCATTTTGAAGGTAACCCAAGGTCAGTGACAATGACATCAATTTTTGCGTTGTGAAATTACATTTTCAAGGCCATCCATGGTCAATGCCCTTATTTTCGTTGCGGTGACTATTTACGATTTTAAGGGAATCCAAGGTCATTTCTTGCGGTGCCAAATTAGTTTTAGGGGCATCCAAGGGCAATGACGCTAAGATCGATATCTCCAATTTTGCGGTTTCAAAATATAGTTCCAAGGTGTAAAACTACATTTTTAAAGTCGTCGGACGGTGTCAAGTTACATTTTTTCGGGCGATTGACCTTGGATGAACTTGAAATAGTAATTTGACACTGCCAAATGGACCATTGAGCCTGGTTGGCGTTGAAATTGTAATTAGGCATCGCAATTAGATTGTGATCATTGACCGTGGATGACCTTGGAAATATAATTCCACCCAGAGCTGGGTCGAGCGTTCTAAAAACCGCTCGAGCGTTCCAATTTTGTCAAAAATGCTCGCATTCCTAAAAGTGGTCGAGCGGTTTATTGCGAGCGCTCAGGAAAAGTGCTTGTGAGCGGAAAAAACGCTCAAGAGCGGAAAAAACCGATCAGGAGCGGAAAAAACGCTGCTTAATCCTTCAGCGCTTGAGGGCGGTTAAAAGCGTTCAGGAGCGGAAGAAGAGCTTGCGAGCGGGAAAAAAACACTCATGAGCGGAAAAAGCGCTCGGGATCGGAAAAAACCGCTGGCGAGCGAAAAAACCGCTCGAGAGATGGAAAAAGCGCTCGAGCGATGAGCACTTTAAGTAAACGCTCGAGTATCGAGCACTAAGCGACCTTGAAAATCTAATTTGGCACTCCATAAAAAAATAAAATATAATCTCAGCTAATTCGTCGAAAACAGAGAGTTGGAGCAAGTGCCCTTTGATCTTCACCTTGGCCTACTTTTCAAGAACACCGTCACGTGACCTTAACCTTGATCTACTTTTCAACCACCAGGAGCTGAGCGACCTGGAACTGGTTCTAGTTCTAAATACACCAAAGTTATACGTAATTGATTTTATTGCCAAAAAGGCGTTTGCCATTTTGGAATCGCTTCCAAATCCATTTCCTCGATACCATTTAACGGAACATCTGTTTCAAACAAAATCTTTTTTGGACCCCGCTGGGATCTTGAAACGTAAATATCCGATGAAATGTGAAAATCAAAATTTGGAGTTTAACTTCCCAATTTTTTATTGGTTAATAATCTTATCTCTAAGGCGTTGACAATTTTGTACATAAATGAGAGAAGCTACTGAGACTGAATATTGAATACGTTAAAAAATCAACTAGTTGAACAATTAACTTCCCCAGTTAAGTCCTACACAGTAACTACTAACTAGAAACTTTATTTGAAAATTTACCCATTATCGTACTATCCTTGGGGGTCCCTTCTTTTTAAATTTAATCTGTTTGAAGCAATAAAATAACGTGTTATTGAAAACGAACTAAAATGTCCAAGGTATCCCTACTGTATTTACATCATGGTTCTTTGCAGCCTACAACAAAATAGCAAAAGTCACACCTTCTAATCCTTATCAATTTAATATGGCGTCGCTCTCATCTTTGCTGAGAGTCAAGGGTATACGTTGACCAGTTTATACGGCAAATGTCATGGATAAGTCCCGAGTGAATGGAAGTTCGGCGCGCCTCAAAACCACAACCTGTGGACATTTCTCATCACCATTCATACTATGTTTTTTAATACTTAATTTATTGGAGTACGAGACTTGTTAATTATAAATTCTAATGTATTCGTTTGAACTTTATAGTCAATTGTTCTGTTAGGTATTTTTTGTGTTTTCCATACGAGGTGATTGTTCGGTTTTCACATGCATGTTAAAATTTTCCGCAATTTTGTAATCTGCCAGGGTCCCGTAGATAACTGGTCACTTGAATTCAGTTCGTCCCGAAAATAAGTTATACGGATAGAATTAAAATAATAGCAATAAAAATGTAGGTGTGATTGGTAAAGGCGTGAATAACGAATTCGAAACAATTATTGAAGATTTGCACATTTACTCTAACCTCCTTATTTACCTTATTGCTCTTCCTTATCCCTCTCGTGGTGTAGATATTTCATAAAAAAGGGGTAAGTGTAAACATTTAATTAAAATAGTCCATTTAAATTCACAACAGTGATGGTGTGTAAATATATATTTACTCGTCTATTTCAAAACGATTAGCGTTACATTAATACATTTTTTTGTCTTTTCCTATGTTTTTTTTAAACATTTATTTATTTATTTATATATTATAACCTACATGTATTTAATAAAAAAAAAAAGGTTTCAAGATTTAAGAAAGGAAGAAAATTTCATTTAAAGATATTGTAGAAGGGAAAGTGCCAATAATACTAGTGGCATTGCCGCGCTGAATGGCCAGACTAATTTTTTGAATAAGAAATGTTTTTGAACGGTGCTCTCCTGTGGCATTTTTCAATTTCTTTCCTAAAGTATTTACAAATTGCATAGCTTCCGTACACCACGGTCCAAGGGTTTCAACAGCGAAAGGTAAAAACTGGTAACCTGCATTGATAATTTCCTGATATTTCCTCACCTTGTTAGCAGCAGTTTGTCTCGCAACCTCTCCAGTGGAATGCGAGGAAAGTGACAAGCGAGAAGAGGCAAGTGTATCAGAACAAGTCGCATCCCAAATTAAGTGTAGACCATGAGACCAAGGGATCAGAGTCATACCATCTACCCGTTTTCCGTCTGTTCTTGATAGTCCTAGGGGTTCTAATGTTGAAGGAATGTTTGCTGAGGCAAGAGCTTTCTGAATAATGTAATTGAGTTCGCGATGACGTGATAATCTTCCAGCACTTTTCTGACAAGATAGACCATGTGTGCCTTGACGGTCAACAAGCATGCCACATATGTATACAGTGGTGGGATTCACAAATTGTGCAACCTAGACGTAGAGCCAGTGCTATTCGAAAAACATTATCATTCAGTAGTGTTCCCAGATTTTTACAAGGAAGCGCATTGAGCCACGCTCCAGAAACTGATGATTGGCAGGCTAGATATCTTGCTGTATCGACATTTATTTTTTTGTATTTATTTATTTTATGGAAACACAAGGCTTCTTGACAGCAATGTTCTGACTTTACAGTTAACGTTTTCCCATTAGGAGGATTATCATAAAAATAAATAAATAAATATATCTGTGTGTTGGGTTTATAAAACGACAGCCTTCAGCCGTGGATAAACAAGGAGGTTATGTCTTTCATTTGTTTGTGGATGTTACTTAATTTTATGGAACTTTTGTAATATAACTTTGGGGAAATTAACGTAAGTTTAAGGATAAGTCGATACACCAAGTTAGGTTACATTGCGTTATACGGACCCCGAGCTATAATCTGAAATTAATATAAATGGTTAGAGGGTACCTTCTTGCGGAAGAAGCCCTAAATTTTTCACAATTTTAATAAAAAGCTCACTTTATTTTCATCGAAATGTGAGGTTAAGTAACTTCATATTTCTTAAATAACGTCGTAGGGAGGATACATATTGCTCTTTCCGTATTGACCACCTTATACACGCGAGAGGGAGAGGGGCACGCCTCGCATCTTCCATGCGCTACCTTTTTCGCATCGACCACCTTTTTCGTAGCCATCTCCTTTTCCGTATCGAACGCTTGAAAACCCGACATGGGAAGGGCCATCTCTCGCCTTTGAGCCGGCTTTTTCGTATTAACCGCCTTTTTTGTATGGACCACCGCTTAAACCTGACCGCCTTTTGCACCCGAGACCAATTTCATGAAATTCACCGGTCACCCAGTCACTTGTTCATCTCTCCCCTATTCATAAATTGGTGCCTTGAGCTATGGTGGGAATTGTGCTACTAAAAAGCGGACTATGATATTTATTGCATTGCCTTTAGGTTTATTGAAATAATTTAGGAATAATCATTTAGGAGTAAGCAAATGTTCTGGCTCTTTGTTTTAAAATAAATTTTAAATAGAACTAGATTTTTCCACGGAACTTCGTACGCTCGAGATTGGCGGATATAGTGATAAAGGAAACCCAACAGAATGTAAAAATGTAAACACATAGTCACGGTACGACGCAAGTGACTTGGCGCGATCGATACGCGAAATAGCAGAGTGTGACATCAACGAAAAAAGAAATTTAAAAAATGTAATAATCCGATCGGACCCAATTGTGAAACTAAACCATCCGGGGACATTCAGAGACACAACAAATTTTCATCAAAATCTGTCCAGCCGTTTCGGAGTTCAGTCACAAACAAACGTACAGAAGAATTTTATATATAAAGAAGAGATAACCGATTCCTCAAACACGAACTATCCCCCATCGTTTCCTTCAGATTTTTGTTATATTCTCTCACAATTTCCTCTTATTTGCTCATTTTTATGGGGGCAAGAATTTCCTACGATTCTCTTCAGTCTTTATCTTAGAAGTAATGAAACGGATATTTGGGAATCACTTGAACCCCGTTGGGATTTTAATCGTCCTCGATAATGATATTCACAGATAATAAACAGTGCGATCGTATTTAGAAATTGCAATATTAAGACTAAACTAATAAATGTGAAAGTTGTACGTTCGTTGTTAATTATTCTCGAATTTGTAGGTAGCGGAGGACGTTCGCAGCTGTCAGTGACCATTGTGGACGCGGGCGGCACACCACAACCGAGTCCATTATCGGAACGTAGCACTCAGCATTTGTTAGAGACTCCGTTGGATTCAGGTTTGTAAACGACTGATCGTAATTAGTTTTCTCTCCATTTCTCTTAATGATTCCATTTTTCATGTTTCAAGTGTTAGATTAACTTATCGTTTGTGTAGTGTTTAAACTCATAATACTCACATACGTTAACTACCTACTAACAACCACGCTATTGTAGTCTTGCTGATTCGTTGCGACACTGTTTTAGTTTTGGAATAAGTTTTTTTTGTATTTGTAGTAATGTTCGAAGTAGACGTACCGAGATTATTAAGAAAAAGCTAGCCAAAGCTTCGTAAGTATCGTGCTTATAATTCCATAAATGTTTAAAGCTCCTTTACGAAATGTTCATTGTTTATGAAATTTAATTAAACGAATTTTAACCATTGTTTGAGGAAAGTTATTTAGAAAGTTCGACAAAGGTTACAGCAGCAGATGTATCCAACATGAACTTTGTAATACAGACGATAGCGATTTATTTCTATACCTAAAGGAGACCTTTGTAGCGGGTCCGCAAGGTTTTCATATGCTACCTACAACACTATTAAGAAATAACGAGAGGGTGGATTTAAGGCACTAATTTTCTTACATAACTTTGATATTGTGGCCACAGCTGATGTGAGCAATAACGTTTTAAGGCCCGAAGGTATGAGAAGTAGTGACCATCGCCGCCCCATATAAATTTTTCTTGAATAAATTCAACGTTTGTTGAGTAAACTCCACAATGTTGTCAGGTCCGTGAAATAAGCACTTTCATTCGGTAGAAACTATCAGGCGAACGCTTATCGTTGGTCCTTCGTAGTGCCTCATAAATATACCCCTAATGCAATGCTTGCCCCTTATCATTATTGGGAGTACTAACATCGGACTCATGCACACCGTTAGCGCCTTTTCAGTTTTATAGCATGCACATTTGAACAGCCATTAGTTTCAGAGAAATTGATACTCCCAGTAACGATAGTTAGTTTTTCCTAAACCGGTAAGCAACCACTTTTCCACCAAGGATATCAATATCTCTTACGTTCTTGCATTTATTTACACGGAAAATTATTTTAGATAGAGTTAACGGTAACATAAAAAACCGAACCCCAGAAACAGTAAGGATTTACTTCCGTCTGATCGTTAGTGCTTCTTCTGCGCACTTGTTCAAGAAGTGGAGCCACCTTTTTAAGGCGTTTCATTTTTTGAAACCCAATAAAAAAACTAAATTTTTTGTATTCTCAGACACATTTTATTTCCCTTTCTTTTCGTTTAGTTTATACAGGGTGTTTTTTTGGGAGCTTTAGTTAAAAGTTTCTGGGAAAGTAAAATAGGTAGGATTTTGAACATTTGTACTTAGGAGTTACTCTGAAGGCCGAATCGATGTAAAATATTTTCAAAATGGCCGCACTTCCGGAAACACCGGAAGTAGATAGTAACTTCGTTATTTTAAATGGCACCCCTATTTTTTATTGCATTTTTGGATTCTATGTGAAATTTCAGTTCTTTTGATACCCATATGTCGATATCTGCCATTTATGGTTTTTAAGTTATTTTGACTTTAAGAAAAAAAAATGGCGGATGCAGATGGTACCTTGATAATTGATTACTTGAAAACGGTTGTAGTCATGGCAACCCATTTTTATCAGTGCATAGAGAATGAATAGGGCTTTCTTTTACTGTACTTAAAACAAAGTTAAGTTGCGTACAACCGCACCTATGGAGATCCAAATTTAAGAAACTTCAAAGTCTATAAACTCAGTTTTTTAAATGGAATGACCATGTTCTTAATATTGCATGAGATAGAGAATCGAAATTGGCATATTTTGATATTACATGTTCCTATAGCTATCTTTAACATTTTCTGATTTATTCCCATTTCATTGAATTGATGCCATTTTTTTGCATTTTCATTTTAGTAGTTGGCCGTGATTTTATAACAATCGAATTTTAAACAAATCAAGAAAAGGATTCTTTAATATCATTGATTCTAGTCTAAATAATTCATTAATAAATAAGTCATTTATTAAGGATATAGGACGGATAATTTTTGAGAAATCTAGACAGTCGTTCAACTGAATTTCTTAAACAACGTATAAGTCTGGAAATTAAGAGAGGTAATGCGATATCTGTTCTAGCAACAATTCCATACCAAAAATGTTTCAACGAAGTTTTTTATATTTTGCATTGAATTTATTTTGTTAATCTTGCATTTGCAATTCAATTCATTTTCTTAAATATTCTCTTGTAGAGCTTTGTATAACTTGTGCTTCAACGGTTTGTAGTGCATTAGGGGTACAAAATTTCAAAAATTCATACAATTTCGTTCTAGTTTTCGAATGAATGTACGGAAAGCACGCGCCGCGATTCTGCCCATTTCACCATAAATAACAATTAAATTTCAAAATAGGTGAAACCACTGCGAGCCATTTTTCGATTTTTGAAAAACTTATGTTAACCTATAACAGTGGGTGATGGATTAGTGTCACTAGATTTGTTTAAAATTCAATTGTTATAGAATCATGGCCGACTACTAAAAAGAAAATCCTAAAAAAATAGTGTCAATTCAATAAAATGGGAATAAGTCAGAAACTGTTAAAGATAGCTATAGGAACATGTATTGTCAAAATATGCCCATTTCGATTCTCTATCTCATGGAATAGTAAGAACATGGTCATTCCATTAAAAAAAAACTGAGTTTTTAGTCTTTGAAGTTTCATAAATTTGGATATCCATAGGGGCGGTCGTACGCAACTTAACTTTTTTTTAAGTGCACTAAAAGAAAGCCCTATTCATTCTCTATGCACTGATAAAAATAGGTTGCCATGACTACAACCGTTTGCAAGTAATCAATTATCAAGGTACCATCTGCATCCGCCATTTTTTTTCTTAAAGTCAAAATAACTTAAAAACCATAAATGGTAGATATCGACATATGGGTATCAAAAGAAGTGAAATTTCACGTAGAATCCAAAAAAGCAATAAAAAATAGGGGTTGCCATTTAAAATAACGAAGTTACTATCTACTTCCGGTGTTTCCGGAAGTGCGGCCATTTTGAAAATATTTTACATCGATTCGGCCTTCAGAGTAACTCCTAAGTACAAATTTTCAAAAACCTACCTATTTTACTTTCCCAGAAACTTTTAACTAAAGCTCCCAAAAAAACACCCTGTATATTCTAATATTAACTACATTTTTTTTCTTACTAATTCCAAGTAGGGTTAAGTGGAAGAACAGGGAATTGCTGTCAGCAATTCATCTGAACTTCGCCTTAGGATTCAACCATGTTTAGCACGATAGCAGTCACTTTAGTTTTTTATTGTTATTTATTATATTTACGTTATTTGGTTGAATGAAGACAATGTTATTATAATAATTACTATACCTACGTTCTTGATTGGTTTTATTATTATTTTATTTATTTATATAACTCTTTCATCACAACAATAGGTCAAATTATTAACAATAATGAGTATGTGCACGATTTATTTGGGTATTATGAAACATACGCGTGGGAACGGCACCATCGAACTGTAACTGTCAGTTAGTTCCAGTCACCTGCCTCGAATGCTAAGTCAAAGACTGATAATTTTGTGCCGTGCAGCGACTTTTATAGGTGTTCTCTGGTCTTTGTTAACACTCGGATCTCGACGTGAGAAGCCGATAGGCGTATTCGACGCCGTGTTCCTGGTTACCCTCTCCCTGGACCAGAACTGCCCCTCTAGCGTAGGCTCTACCGTCGCTTTTATTTATTGTCAAGGGTTTGCTGTCGTCCGCCTGACATAAAATCGTGGCGGTGGTGAGCAAGTTTTTTAAAGTCTTGGAGCCCTATTGTACGGATGTCGACTCCCAGGCAGCGTTTTTCTTAGTTAGCTTGCTGAGGGGCCTAGTGACAGCTGCAAAGCCTTTTTTAAACCTCTCATGCCATGAACCGGTTTTTGGCGAGGACTCGTTTGACGTTCTTCGGTTCCGGCGTATCTTGTATGGCGGCTACCTTTTCTGGGTTCGGATGTACTCCTGTCTCCGAGATAACACGACCCAGGTACTTAACTTCCCTGCAGCAGAAGTGGCATTTGGTTCGATTGGCACGAAGTCCACATTCCCGGAGAGCCTTGAGGACGATCTCTACGGCCCTTATGTGTTGTTCAAGCGTTGGCGCATTAGAGTGTTCACAGAAGCGAGCAAGTGAATATTGTGCGGAACCAGGAGTCTCTTAAACCTGTCCATAAGTTTCTGCAAGGTCGCAGGCGCGTTCCGCAACCCGAAAGGCATCCGTCGGAGTCGGTACATTTAAGAGGGGTTAACGAATGCTGTCTTGTCTCGAGCTTCTATGTGGATTTTGATCTGCCCGTATCCACACTGTGGGTCGATTGTGGAAATATAACGTGTGCTTGTCGGGGTGCAACAAGTCGACGATTCGACGTAAAGGTTAATGGTCTCTGACCAGATTTAGCTGCCGGTAGTCTATACAGACGCGAATTCCCATCTGGTTTGTGCATCCAAACAGTAGGAGCGGACCAAGCGCTTTGGCATTCCTCGACAACGTTGAGTTCCCTCATCATTTGAAGCTCTTTTTCTACCAACCAACCAGTATGGTTGTACGGAAATTTGAAGACTGTCAATCCGGTATTCGGCGTGTGATTGGTTCTGGGCAACCGCAGACACTTCTTCATTTTGGAACAGCTTTTCTTTCTGTCTTAATTAAGCGTTAAGATTGTTCACAGAAGCGAGCAAGTGAATATTGTGCGGAACCAGGAGTCTCTTAAACCTGCCCATAAGTCTCTGCAAGGTCTCAGGCGCGTTCCGCAACCCGAAAGGCATCGGTCGGAGTTGTGATGTCCACAAGTAAAACCTCTAAATCTATTACTGGTTGGTTGATATCGTCCATATTTTCCCAGAGGCGGTGGAACACGACTTGTTAGCATCGCTTAGATACTCGGGTGGGGGTTGGAGCCTGGTTATCTAAGCGAATGGCGTGTAAGTGCCATCCCACGGCTGTCACATTATTTGGAGTCTTTGGAAGTGGAGTGTGTGCCATACTTTCGTCTTTTTGAAGTGAGGTGAGTAGCATGGGAACGCAGTACTCCTCAAGTATGCAATGCACCGCCTCGTCTGTTGGTGTAGATGTCTCCAGCCAATGTATTGCGGTAAACGGGGTTCTTGCAGATACCTCTACTTTTTCTGTGAAAGAAATCGGTTGTGCCGGCCGATCATGCGTGTATCAACACCTTTTTGGGTACGTCGATGACGATTCCGGCCTCTTCAATGACATCTACTCCTAGGAGTGCCTTCGTAGATGGTGCATTGAGAAAAAATACCACTGTTACTTTCCCTCGAACACTATGGATTTAACGACCTTTACTGTCTAGCATGTTCTCTTCCCATCAGCCAGGTTGAAGTCCGTTTCTGTATTGGTGAACTGGTGGCTGTCCTATTCCAGTAACCGTTGCAGTTCGCTAACTCTTGTACCGGTATCCAAGAAAGCTGTACCATTATGCTCTTGTCCTGGTGGTGGAAAATTACCCTATGTCAAGGTGACTGCTCTTTGGTAATTGCAGCTCTTTTAAGAGACATGGATAAACTCCCAATGTTTACAATTGAAAAATGAAGCTCATTCCCAGATTAAATAGGCCCATGTTCTTGCATGAAGCAGTCAAAATCTTTCATGAGGTCAAAGATCTAGGTAGGCAAGTTCGTACTCGCGATGTTGATAAGTGTTTATATAGAATAAATTAAATTAAATTACACTAAATTTTATTTAAACGGTTATCTGTATGCTTTTAATTCCGTGCTTTGCGAATATTGATTCGTCCACACAAAACACACCTTAACCTTCTTATTATGTATATCGTTTTTATGGTCACAACATAATTTAATTTTTTCCTAATACAAACTCGGTATAGATATTTTTAAATACTCCGAATAGTTAGTGCTTACCCCAATAAATGCAATTCACGGACACAAGTCTTTGGGTAGATCTCCTCTCAACACCAAATATGTGTTACCTCCGCAACTAAACACAATTACTTTTTTTTTGCAAACTTAGCAAGCCATTTTCTTAACCTCGTTGCGTATTATTTATAACTTAAAAACAGCACGTTTACACGAACTTCACACTTCTCCTGTAGCGGCTCATTAAAATCACATAGACGAGATGTAACCGCATTGACAGTTCCTACCTCTCTCCTCGCTTGAGCTAATGAGGCTTATACAAAACTGAAGAAACACCGTGACCAGCGTCCCGTTTTAGTCAATAGCAAACCCGCATTTACTTTATTAGTTATTATTTTATTTCGCGCCTGCTACTCGTATAAAGGGGTCCTATGCAAGTTTGCCCATACAGAAAATTCGAAAAAATTTAGACAGCGTAACGGACTCCCGTTACAGGCGGTTGAGTAGTTTTTTTTAGAATAATCATCTAAAATCAAAGAGAATGTGCGATACATTATTCTGGATTAGTTCCAGAAAACCAGGCAGTCAATGCGACCTCCCTATTAATCGAAAGTCCTCCAAAATGGGGAGATGCAGCTCGATACGCAACAAGAGAACATCGAAAAATTGCCGGACGCGCAACATTCCAAGGTCAAGTGTATAACTTCTTGGAACGTCCGGACAGTTGGAAATGTTTCGTGTACCACATGGTTGTGTAAGTAGCTTTTGCATGCGATTTTACTAGTTTGCTAGTTAGAAAAAACGTGTGCCAACTTCAACACTTTTTACTAACTGGGGTGTTTACACCGCGATATTACTCAATTATTACCCGGTTTTGACCACCTACCAGTTCTTGATGTATGAGGAGGATTTTCCCCTTACTTCCATTTTGACGAAACATTCGGCCGAGTTTACACAGGGATATTCAATATCTAAACAATATCGAATGTTTACAAGACTTTTCATCGGAAATCTATTGCTCAGAAACCAAATCAGCTACAATTCGTTGATCTTTAGATGCAATAATGAGATCATGGACCTAGATCTCTTGGTTGGAGTAGCATCAAACGATCCCAAAGTATTATAAAGCATAGGTTTCTATGACCTCAGATTGGTTTCAGTCGATTCAGTTGATTTTGACTGTGCTTATTTACTGTTGATATAACTTTTAATTTGCCTCACAGCTAGCTAATACTAATACTATGGGGGGACTATACGACGTCGACGTGGCCGCTTTCACAGCGAAGCGTAATATTTTCCTAATTAAAAGTAGCTCATAAGGATTCGGATAACATCTCAGGATTTCTCCAACTCGTGTAGTTCTTGGGATGTTTCAATATTGTTTCTGAATCGTCGTGGAAAAGAATAAAATGGGCAGCAAGGAAAACTCCATGCTGGTCGAATCTCTATATGAATTGTTCAATCACTCGGAACGTAAAATTCAATTCATTTTCTGCAAGTGACGGTCTGGTAGCGGCTATATTACAATGAGTTGCTGATAAGCAGCCCGAATGGGAAGGATTTTTCCAAAGACCTCATTGTTCTAAAGCGAATAATCAACCTTGTCTTTGATATTCATGAAGTATAACCACTCATCGTAAAGATGATCACTTGTCAGTCAGTTTTTTAAAGAAAACTTGTAAATAAATACACTCCAAAATATATATAATATCTCGGTCCACAGACCAGAGCGTATACGGCACTGTCTCCTTGCATGTGTGGACCCGATTGCGCTTACAAAAACCCCAACTGGAACATCTAGTAAAAGTAAAACGTTCACAATTATTATACACGCACGGTGCATTCGAAAGGGTTGCTTTTTAACTTTTTTGAGACTTCTTTCGTGGAAATATTATTTTCCCGTCCCACCCTCAAACATGGACGAAGGACCAAAACATGAAATTCCCATTCTACGTTATAATTTAAATTATATTTGGTGGAATTTAAAAAGTCTGTTAATGTTTGGTACTGGAATTGAAGACCGTCCTTTCTACGTATTTTCAATTGAATGGAGTATTTTTCTCGTAATTGATTTCGGAAACCTAGGCGACGAGATATCTGGAATGAGGATCATATTCAGTTATATCATTTAGGGCTATTTGGATACAACTGGAAACTGGCGTGATTTCATTTAGTTACTACCGACCAAGTAGTTTTGAATTGAGTTTAAAAAAAATGTCGTGTCCATGAAAATGAGAGGTAAAAATCGTTAAAAAAAGACTTTTACTTCTTCTAAACGATCAAGTTCGGTCGGCTTTCCCGAGTGTCCGTCGGCGGTTGGTAAAAGGGCGGTGTGTACAATACACAAGGATGTAATGAACGCGAGCTTACGGTCGCATTTGGTAATGATTAGGTACTTTAGCTGTTATTTGATTCGCAGGGCGAGATTTCATCAACGGATTAACAACTAAAAATGTCCGACTTCGTTAACAATTCGCCATTTTGTGGGTGGTCATTAATTAAGTAAGATTCAGTGGCAGTAATTCTGGGAAGATTTTTGAATTATTCAGTAAAAAAAATTTCGGGTTTTGACTACCAGCGTGATCGGTATGTAACAGTAAAGTCGACCGTACCACTGATCTCTGAGAAAATGCGCGTATTTAGACTTCTGCTTTGGACCGGATGAGTGATTGTTAAAAGAAAACAGACTGACATTTCTAAGTGAGATAGTTAAAAGTATTTGTTTGTGAAACTTACAATTAAACGTTATCATTAAGTGATCGTATTTGCATTACATAATAAATCAGCCGAGATGCGGTCAAGGACAATATTATTAAGCGCGCCGGTATATTTACAAAGGGTATTGCACTGTGCAGTGAGAACCTATGAACTTTCCCAGAATTTGTGCTTGTTAAAACCGTCACGAAAGTAAAGCACGGGAGTTTGTGTAAGGGAAGTTACTTCTTTTAAAGTTAAATAAACAAAAAACAATGTAAACCCAATAAAAAACTGTTGGTTTCATCCTGTTTCGATAATAAATTGAATTGTGCTTGCTTGCAACTCTTAAACCCAAGTATCAGCCATTCGAAAAAAATTCATCCTGAGGGCCGAAACTCCCTGGTCAATTAGTAGAAGACATAGTTATCCGACGGAAAAACTCCAGAGTAATTTTGGTATCAACACCTCCACCTCAAAAATGGCTGTCTTATCTGAGGTGTCTATTATTCCATTTATGTCAACCTAAAGGTCTTCATCCTTTCTACCATTACGTCGGACTGAGACTTGTCAGCCGTAGTTTTTAAAAACTTATGAAGATCTAGAAGCACAGCCGATTCAAAATTTCTCCCTTGATCGGCATGTAACTCTATTGGCTTCCCGAATAGACAGATTTACCGCCTCCTGATTCGGTATAGCGTACGAGACC
The DNA here is from genome assembly GCF_008802855.1 of Photinus pyralis. Taxonomy (NCBI): domain Eukaryota; kingdom Metazoa; phylum Arthropoda; class Insecta; order Coleoptera; family Lampyridae; genus Photinus; species Photinus pyralis. The sequence goes on along the minus strand of NW_022170738.1, from coordinate 35,340,927 downwards.
CATTGGCTGAAGTCCATGTCCACTAAAAAGGTCCAGATATATCAGTCGCAATTCTCTCGAATGGCCTTCCCACGTTATACTGTCCCATAGGGGCTGTTGGTCGGCTATGTGGACCCTTATTGGCTGCGCAAGTTGTGCATGTGCTGCATCATTCCTCAATGTCCTTTTTACATTTCGTCTAATAACTATTTTGGCGTAATTTTTAAAGCGTCTTGTTTGTTCTAAAGTGTCCACCACTAATTCCTTTTTGCAGCTGTTTCAAGACTTCTGGAACTGTACTCCTGGCCTCTGTTGTTGTCCACCGTCACTCTCCAGAATAGAAGATCGTACTCAATTACCCTGCTTTGGATGTAATTTGGTTACTTTTTCATAAAGAAAAGCTCATTCCATTTGATTTTTTTAAATTTTTTTTAGGATTTTGGATCATACTGTCAAAACTAGCCCCCTGGCGGAGAAGGATTCAACTAAATTATCTATATTTGGTTGATTATTATTGCTCAACGATATTAAATTTGTTACAATCGGTCAAACGGTTAAGAAGCTTCAGTAGGTTACTGCAAAAAGAATTGAACGCCCCACGCCATCTCTGTTTTTGAAATAACTGAGTTTTTGTTTTCACGAAAATGATAGATAAACTGGTTCTCTTTAAAAATGTGAAAAAAGAATGTTTAGTTTATTAAGGGAAATTTAAAGAAAATTCAATTTTAAAATTTAAGATGGCAGTAACGCCCGCTGGTTGTCATTTTTAGAACTTGAAAATATTTTCCAGCGGTACTTCATAACCGATTTACACAATAATTTTTTTACCAGTAAGTCATACGACAAACGGTTCCCGAGATATGGTCGAGGAACAGTCTTATTCGGTCACCCGGTACAAGTATGAACACTGGTTTTTCATCCACTAAACCGTCTACAGTCTACACAATTCGGACTATTAGTATTAAGTGCAGACAGCGGCTTATTGGGTTTTAATATAGCAGGTCGATGTTTGCCTCTTTTCATTAACCTTCTTCAATTTTCCCTGGGTTTTGCTGTTGACTCCATTCGGCAGGTCTCCCACTAGCCTTTCGACATCCATTCTGAAAATGCCTAATTTTTTCGCATTCCAACAACGGAGCTTTTTTCTTGAAACCCACATTATAAACAGAGAACTAGTACCTACTCGTTTCCATTTTCTTGTATAATAAGGACACACCTTTTGCCTGCAATGGCGACGAACCCATCAATTTCACTCCGCATTAAATAAAATTAGGCATCCTAACATTTATGTTTTCAACGCATTTAGTTCACATTTATCCATCATCGTCAATCAAAGGGATAATGTGCTGTGATCATTTGCACGGATGAGTAGACCTTATTTACATAGCCCGCAGATTTTGACAACGTTTTGTTTCCACAGTTTCATGTGCTTTGTTCATTTATTTCAATTAAATGTTAGCATCACATGTTACAAGCGGTTGAAAGTGGAGATATAAATCATTTTCTCCTTATTTTTGCAAGGAAGTGAATTTAGAAAGGATGTACATTTGTACAACTCCTTTTATTACAAGCTCTTATGGGAAACTTGAAAACCCGGCTGTGATTCCGGGTTAAACTTTTTTTCAAATATCAAACCGATCCATTTCCATTATTCTCTCGTGAATCAGTTGCCCTTTTATTCTAACTTACATGGAACACGTCATTTTGATATATGAACTGAGTAATTGACACGCTATTTCATAATCTTCAAACTCCTCCATTATTTTTGCTGTATTGAATGATGTTCTCGGAACTTTTGACGTAAGGAAACAGATCTTATAACAATCGGAATTAGGAACGATCTGCATTTCGTACACCAACTATCCGAAACTCATTTAGTGAACAACATATTCGCAATTTCCCTCGAGCGAGATAAAATTGTCTACTGGAACAAGACACGATATTATTATTGTTTACGTTTTCCGTGAAACATTTCTTGATTAGACAATGCAATCTCACACAAGCGCGCCCATCCTAAAATGTAAAGATACGCCAGAGGACTGAAGCTTGTATTTGTCATGAAAACAAGGACGTAATTTCCTTTTGCGATTCGTTAGCATGACTAATTACCACAAAACTGGAGATAAAAACCCTAAAGTGGCCCGTAAATTGGTTAGGACGTCACAACGATTTATCGTCTGCTTTTATTGTGAAGTAGCGATGTTGTTGCTTTTCACAAAACGTAAATTGAAAATGCACCGCATTAAATATTAATGATATTGAGAGTAGTACACTATTTTAAACCCTCTATTGCATTCTGTCAACAACTAGAATTTCACATTCATGTTTCATGGCAAGATAATCCATAACACTATTCTGATGTGCTGCACCAAATTCGCCGACTAATTTTCCGTTCTGATGCGTAATTTATGCTACAAGAGCCATGACAGTCTGTCAACAACTAGAATTTCACATTCATGTTTCATGGCAAGATAATCCATAACACTATTCTGATGTGCTGCACCAAATTCGCCGACTAATTTTCCGTTCTGATGCGTAATTTATACTACAAGAGCCGAAGTGACAGTGCACTTGAGTCCGCAGCGTATCATGAGACACTTCCTATATAGACCCGGCCGCGCCATGTCAAGTACACTTCAATGTAGGAGTACTTAAATGTTTAATAATGTAATGTTAGTTTAATGAGATTTTAAATTAATTACTAAGGCGGGTTGTTTTGTTGTTCATTCAATAAGGATCAATGCAATACGTAACATGGCGTCAGTCTTTTTAATACCTGGCACCTGCCACGTAACTTAGGAGATACGTGAAAATAGCAGAAGTTATTAATGTTCCATAGAGTGGCTGAATATTATAAAATTAGTCAGGTACAAGCTGCAATTGGTGAAGAAGAGCTACTTTTAACTTGTCCGAAATAGTGAGTGAAAACTTTAAACAAGATTTTGGAAGCTCACAGGACAGACATAATTAAGGTTAAGGTGGACGCAATCGTGCGTTGTGCCTGATTATTAATTAAAATTTAGCCCTTGCGAAATTATGCCTTCGACTAACGTCAATTATTTGTAAGGAATTAGAATTAGGTTTGCCCAAATATGTGAGCAACTAACGTAGAGTAGGTATATTAAATTTAGCTTAAAGAATTAATTATTTTCTTTTCTTTGCTTTTATTGTATTTCACTTTATTCCACATTGAATGTTATCATATCCTGACCATAAAATTGAATATTTTAATGAAATTTGTGCTCGTTTAACTGATTTGTGTTAATTAAATTGCAAATACGGTAAAATGCGTGACCCAACTCTCAGAACGGAGGAGAGCTATCTCCACCTAAAACTATGTTGTTAAAATCGCCCACAACTGGTGAACCGTCAATCATAGAAATTCTATTTACAATTGCAATTGCACCTTTATGGAAATCTTCTAGCACACACATATCTAATTTTAAGAGTGCCGTACTAAGAAGTAATTCCGGAAAATGAAGCGTAACGTAGAAAATACCTAATTTTTTCTCATTGCAATAACATTCTTCTCGTTTTGAACGACATTAAAACAAGGCCACGTCTTAGTCAGCACTCTGAAATCCCAGACGACGACCTTGCACCATATAACAAGGCCACGTCTTATTTTCGTAACTGGGAAATCCCATTCACCAAGGCCAGGACCAAAAACGGGAATCCGCCCGCCAAGGTCACGATGTTGGGCCAGAATTTACGACCTTGGACCAAAAACCAAGACAATCACTAAAGCTATGACCTTGGGCCAGCATCCTAGGCCACTACCAAATTCCAAGGGCCACGATCTTGGGCCAAAATGTAATATGGTACATTTTCTACTTTATTTAGCACTGGACCCGCTGCTTAATAATTTTACCATCAACACGTAACGTTGCAAAGGGCGTAAACTCGTCTACCTGCACCTTCCACAAGCTATCGTAACTAACTACTCCCCCCCTCGTGTGTCTTTTAACTTAACACAATCTCATGATAAAAATAACGTTAAAAATAAAATATGGTGTTTTTGAACGAAAACACAGCAGAATAGTTTACAAAATACGGCTGTTATTATTTTATAATGCATCCTGTTTCATTTGTTTAATTTCCCAAGGCCTACCTAAAAGTGTAGGGTCCTTTTCCAAACAATCTTTCGCGTCATCGACAAATACCGGAAATACGTCAAATAAGATACAATTTAAGCATTTCTATGAATTAATTAATTAATCTCATTTTCCCAATATTTGAGGTTAGGAACGAGATTTTGAAAAACGGTTTTCACTGTCCTCTTTGGGTGTTATTTGGCTACTTTTTCATAAAGAAAAAGTTATATTATTCCGTTTTGATTTTTTCAGGATTTTGCATACCTAATAGTGCCAAAACTAGCCCCCTGGCGGAGAAGGATTCAATTAAATGAACTATATTTCTCGTTTCTTGATGCCCAAGGAATGCTCTTTTCAACAATGTTAAATTTGTTATAATCGGTCAAACGGTTAAGAAGTTAAAGCAGGTTATTGCAAAAACAATTGAACGGCCCACGCCATCTTTGTTTTTGAAATAACTGAGTTTTTGTTTTTGCGAAAATGATAGATAAACTGGTTCTCTTGAAAAATGTGAAAAAAGAACGTTTAGTTTATTATGCGAAATTTAAAGAAAATGCAATTTTAAAATTTAAGAATGGCAGTTACGTCCTCTGGCGGTCATTTTTAGAACTGGAAAATATTTTCCAGCGATTCTTCGTAACCGATTTACCCAATAATTTTTTTTACCCCTAAGTCATACGACGAACGGTTCCCGAGATATGGTCGAGGAACAGTCTTATTGGGTCACCCGGTACATAGTAAAAAATTATTAATTTTAAGTTAAATCACAATTAATACTAATAAACACTCACTTATCTAGTTTCAACGTTTGTTATACCAATTTTTAGAATATGATGCCTAACGTAAACGATACCTAATTTTTTCTCATTGCAATAATTCTTCTCGTTTTGAACGACCTTGCAACATAAAACAAGGTCACGTCTTAGTTACAGCGCTCTGAAATCCCAGACGACGCCAGGACCAAAAACCGGGAATCTCCTCGCCAAGGCCACGATGTTAGGCCAGAATCCAAGGACACGACCTTGGACCAAAAACTAAGGCAATCACCAACGCTATGACCTTGGGTCAGAATCCTAGGCCACTATCGTGTGACGTAACCGGGCCAATGGCCACGATCTTGGACCAAAATCCAATATGGTGCATTTTCTACTTTATTTAGCCATCAACAAAATGGATCCGCTGATTAATAATTTTACCAACTCATCTACCCGCACCTTCTACAAGCTGTCTGTCTTAACTAACATCAAATCAAACTCCACGATTGTATAGCGTACACAAAAATATTCAAATATCAAAATTATAAGTTACGTCACACAAAAAAATCTTAGTAACTTGACTTTACAATCTCCTCCCCAATCAAGAATGATCGATTGAATTGATTACTGAATCTTAACAATAAGTCGCCACAAATAAATTGACGTTAAAAACACAAATGCGTATTGTTACATATATGGTCAAATACAAGTAAGGCAACACTTACCTTCATTTAAAAGGAGATGTCATCCAAAGAAGTGAGCCCAGTTTCCGGATTTCGATAAAATCTGCAAACAACAGAAAACTTCCAAACTGCAGAGCTCGGAATGCAAAGAACTGAACAATGGCTGAAGGGCCTCGCCTTACTCCTAGTAAGCTTTTATAAGATACGATTACTTAGCCAACGCTTCCGAAGGAAAAGTGACTGTCTACAATAACATACGTGAGAAAACTCGATCATAACTTTACAGGGGTCGCAAGATAATAAATACAAAGTTACGGAAGTTGTTTCTTGGTTGTGGATCGAATCTGGTTCATGACCCAGTTTCAGCAAATGGCGGCTCCCTTATCAGGAAATGAAAAGCCAACAAACGGTGTTGTTCGTTCTTGCACAGTTTTACTTCAAGGTTACCCACTTGCGTATGGAAAACGTATCCGGAATTATTTATAGATGAATAACCTTCGATTAAAGATCGTATTAAATATCAGCCGGAACCTGAAGTCTAGCAGATTAAATGCAAATTGCGGACTTACAATGAAGAATTACGTAACTATATCTTCCTATTGGAGTGAAATATTAATACATAATGGATGGCGGCAATTAAAATTCCATGCGTTTCGCTGTTTGATTAAAAATCAAGTACGCTCTCCGCTGACGAACGAAAGAAATCCCAAAGTTACAACTATTACGATGATCATTCAACAAGTAAATATTCCAGGAACAATAATAATGCTTCTAATGAAGAAAATAAATCGTTACAACCAAGAACCAAAAAAAAGTAGGATTGGGCATCCTTTTGTCAAATATCTATCGAATGAAACTTTTCTACGATGTGGTACCACCCGTCGGCGGCGTGTGAAATTGGGTGCATCGGTCAGTTAAATGGATAAAGTTGCTTTTGTTATATTTTTAGCGCATTTTTTAAGAATTAAAAAAAAAGTGCTATTGTTTGCGTTTTGTCCGTCTGTGCGTCCGTCCGGACCCACTTCTACCGTTTTGAACTACTTCTAGGGGAATGGTCCTAGAATCCTGAAATTTGCAGTAGGTAACCTATACCTTGAAGGTGTGCCAGATGGCCATCAAATTTCGCTGTCTAAAAGGGGGGTCCCCCACGAATTATTTCCTAAGATGCTGTTTTTGAAAGTAAAACGTGCATAGCTTTTACATACGACAACCAATTGGTCTCAGATTTTGCATACGCATGCCTTTAGTGGTGCCAAGTTAAACTTTAGAAAATGGGGGGGGGGGGTTAACACATGTTCTACCCTTCATGGTATTCTAATGAAAGGTCTCATCGAAATAAATTGGTTTGTACAAACTATAACTTTCCCGCGCGACTCTTTTTCGAGATCAGTGAGCGACGGGGCCTGAGGGGGGAGTTAAAAATTAATTTTCTCTCATTGTATTCTAATATATTTAATTAAAGGTCTCAACGAAATGAACCGTTTTCTATCAACTACTGGCCCTTCTTTCTGTCCTCTTATCAAAGTACGGGGGGGGGGGGGGCTTGATGAAAGGTCTCAACGAAAGGAATTAATTTCTACCAACCATAGCCCTCCTCCTCGACCTCTTATCGTGATCGGGTATATTCCCTTATACCTCAAGAACCGATTGTCGAAAGAAGGTACTCACAAAGGGCGATTGAGACGTCTGCAAGAAATATATCCATTGGTGATGTCAAAACAAAAGCTATTTCTGTTAAAAAATGCGCTTTATCTGCACAAGAGTTCTGCACAATTTATACTTCTTTTATGTGCACTCGTGTGTATTTGTGTAATGCATAAATAACTAAAGAATAACTAACAAATTTCCAAATGTTGGAATAATAGGAGCTTCCCCAAAATTTTATCTAATGCTATATGTGCTCCATTTTAAAGGATAAATAGCTATAATTGCATTTTTCAGCATTTGTGAGCACTTTCCACTTATTTTATTGTATGGCCATCAAAACAGATTTTTTGTAATCTTGTCGTTTTGTCACCCGTCGTCAGTTTCACCTACTGGAAAGTAATCAATTTGAGTAGAACATCCGTTGAATTCTTAAGCACCCTTCAACACTTGTTGAGCGCTTTACGTGGAAATCGATAAGTATGAACATTATTTGTATTGTCTGGATAATTTAGCTCATCTGAATATCATTCCGTATAATAAATTTAGTTCCCACTGGAAAGTAACATTAATTGTTCTTATTGTTTCCTAATCCGAAATAGAATGGTTTACTGACAGTTCTACAGTGAGTTTTTTTTAATGCGAACATAGGAGTTTGCATGCAATGTAATTTCCCTATGTTCGATTTAAAAAAAGACATCAATCTATGAGGTGTGCGCGGTTCACATTCCCAAATCGCGCAACTTGTGTGACTATGAACAGCGACTCCATACTCTTTATGATGAAGAGCACTCGGTAAGATTTTTTTTAAGAAGCCATATGAGGTCATAGCAACATTAGGAAACATTTTTCTTAAACTTACGATAACTTGACCTCACAGGCCATGAGGCCACGCATTGACACCACAACTCATTGTGAACCAACCTTCAATTATTTGTAGGTCATGTGCACCTGGTATTCTACTAATTTGATCTATTCAATACATAAACGAAGAAAATAAGAAAATAAATAGCGAAAACAACTACAATAAATGTTCAAAGTGTCCTCTTTGACATTCTAAGCAATAACTTAACCGATTTCGTAATTAAATTGGACGGCGGTATTTTTAAAAATGTGTCAATCATTGTATCTACTACTCATTTGAACTACTCAATAGATTGATGTGTTTTTTTTTAAATCGAACATAGGGAAATTACATTGCATGCAAACTCCTATGTTCGCATTTAAAAAAAATTCACTGTATATGATAGTCAAATTAAATCCAAAAGGGAACTAAATCTTTACCCATATGTCCCAATTCAAGATTGAGCAAGGCAGATCGATACTACCTACATCAAGAAAGATGTTACATCTGAGTCTAAACGGATAATTAAACGAACAAAAGCTGCTTTTCTACGGATCACATCCAGAGAGTCGTAATATGGAAAATCTCGGAAAATGGAGTTAAATGATGCAGTTTCCGTGCATATTACTAAATAATATTAAAGAAACACTGGCGTGCATTCGACGTAGATTTATTGACTGAAAAAGGTTTGAGTGGCGTCTACTTTCAAGGCTTCTTGCAGCGGGTAGTTTTTGAGTGAGGTCACCACTTCTTTACACTGCTACAGTGCAGCTTCGTGCAGCAATTTAGTTAATTAGACACTTACCAAAATGGCATACATAAATCATAGTAGCCGTCAGTGTCATCCGTCTGCACAAAACATGCAAGGTGTAAAACTCGGCCACGGAAACCTGGTTTTTATTTTCACGTCGTAATGGAGATAAATAGCGTCGGGGATGATTTACAAAAAAAAGGGGCATCCAATTTTATAATTGACAGACGGGGGCCACCTCAATAATTAGGAATTGTATCGGAGCCATCCCTCGCTTGATTATTGCCAGGTTTGGACGTTTTTAATTTGCGCCAGGTAGGCATGTCGACGGTAATAGGTTTGTGTTTTTACGGTTTATGAAATATCACGATTGTTATTGCATACTTAGGGATGGTGGGGTTAAATCGATGGCGGCGGCGTCGTTGACGTACCCCGAATCTGCGCGTCTTGTCCAACAGTTGGTTCCCGGTTGCAATAGAAATACTACGCGTGCCCCTTAATTTGATATCCATTTCAGCTTGGTGTGCTTTGCGTTAATTAATTGTCGGTAATTGGTACGAGTTCGTAATGCGATAAAATTCGGCGAATATGAGTGCGAGTGTCACGTGTAAAAAAATTTTTGTTTTCTTCTTGCGGCGTGTTTTTAATTGTGTACATGCTTTGCGGCAACTTTGCGCCTAATGCGGTAGTCGTCGACTTCGCTTATGTGCCTCCTTCATTGTGGTAAAGCAAGAATGGGACAAAAACTTTACTGTGCGGGTCGTGTCAAGCCATTGCAGGAAGCGGAAATCAAAGTCTATCCAATTAGTGTAAAATAAACAGGATAGTCATCGTTGGTTTATTAATCGCTTAAAACCATAAGCGCACTTTTATAAAGTGGTAAAAAGGTAACTGACAAATTCAATGATGCCCGCTCTATATTACAATTACACTCAATCGATTCCATGGTTAACCTTCGCCTTTTATGAATCAATTTGTCGCTTCATATTACCACAGACATAGTATATGTTGTCTGTGATATTACTGCCATCTTAATAATATTCTTCATAGAATTGAGACGCGAAGAAAAACAATGCCATATAAAAATATAGAGCCCCTATTCAATTCGCAACTTGAAACTAAAGGGACCTAAACGTTTGAAGTTTCCAGACAGAAAGAAACTAGAGCTTTTCTACTATTTAAATGCAAGAATTCTATCAAAAGATTGCAGTGTTACACGTAAACCCGTTAGAAATTTTCAATTTGAAGAAAAGTGATAGAAGTCCTTGACGTCATCCGAATTGCTCCTGAGTGCACTGTTCAGTAAATGCAATACAAATAAAATTTAAGAAGGTTTAAGGAAAACTTTCTTTTAAAATTATCTCAGCACTTTTTCAGCATTTCATTTCACCGATTTGAATAAAACATTTTCATTATTTCATTTACGGATATTTTTATGAAAATGTATTTTCAGTTTGTTTTTCCTTCTGTTTGCTTTACTTTTTCGTATCTCTAATCATCCTTTAGGGCATAATATCTCTGCCTAACCGCTGAGTTAGAACATCAAACAACTTTTGTAAGGAATGCCTGTATTGTTATTTCTTATTACCAACACGTATTTATTTATTTTATATCTCGTTTATTTATTGTTATGGCGGTTTACCCTTACAGACCATTACTGGGTCACGTTGCTAATAAGGTGATTGTGCGTATAAAAATTATGACTTTTAGAGGATATTCCGGTTTTGTTTCTATTCAGGGTTCTGTGAGTTGAACATAACGATATTTCCGGTTGTAAATTAATTAAATTAATTACTTACTTAAACAATTGTTCCAACCACATTCTTGTAGAAAATGCCAATTTTTAAAAGAATAAACAAAGATTTACTTTGACGTGACGTTCAATTAATAGCGGTAATTACCTACGTGATTCATTTGTTGAAGTCTGTTTTTGTACTAGATATTTTTTAATGAATTTTAATCCATTTGAAGGAACTCAATACTGTTTTTTATATTAGAACCACAGGGATATAGTCCAGGCTATATAATATTTTTTTTACAAACAAAATTAGTTACCGGGCGAAACTGGGTTTTTCAGGCAGGCGAAATGAATAGAAATCGGGAAAAAATAATTAAAACAGCTGAATTTTTCCGCGGGTGAAATCACGGGGGTTGAAAGGGGTGGAAAGTGGTGTTTTGCAAATTGTGGCAAAACTATTAATTTTAGACGAAAATGTTCAATGAAAAAGTTATAGAGATTAGAAAAATGAGCAACTTTTTTATCTACATTTTTTACATAACCTCCAATTTTTCTAGAAAAACCAGAAAAACTGTTTTTTTTCGTTTTTTAACCTTATTTTTGCGAAAAAAAGTCGTAGGGGTGTGAAGTTTGGAGATAACATATACTTGTTTTATGATAAAAAAGAAGATTTTACTTCGAATTGCTTTTACTGCGGTAAAAATGCGCAGAAAAAAGAAATAATAAAGATGTTTTAACTAAGGCAGATGGGCACTGCGAAACAACAGAAAATATTTTAACAACTTTAATGGGGAGAGAGAAGACAAATTTCCAAAACTTTTTATTAGCGGGGATCCAATACATTAATTTATTTGCAAAAAAGCCTATTTAGCTACTGTCAAAAACGGTATATCTTAAAACTGTCCCCCCGTTTTTGCCGCTTTTCTTAAAATTTTTGTATTGGAATATTTTTTATTTTTGATTTTTAAAATGTAAGTCGTTACTCAAATTCTGCTACCCCGCCCACCTTTGTAGGATGAAAAAAAATAGATTTTTCATCCCCTTGAAAAAGAGGCGAGATCTTGGAAACGGGTTCAACTTTAAGGGCCCAAAAAATATCTTCTTTTTTATCACAAAACAAGCTATGTTCCCTCCAAATTTCAAACCCCTACGACATTTTTTCGCAAGAATAAGACTAAAAAACGAAAAAAAACTGTTTTCCGGTGTTTCTAGGAAAATTGGAGGTTATGTGAAAATCTCGGTGAAAATAGTATTGATACAAAAATTGCTCATTTTTTTTCTATAACTATTACATTTAACATTTTCGTCTAAAATTAATAGTTTTGCCACAATTTGCAAAACACCACTTTCCACCCCTTTCAACCTCCGGGATTTCACCGGCGGAAAAATTCAGCTGTTTTAATTATTATATCCCCATTTTCTATTCATTTCACCTGCCTGAAAAACCCGGTTTCGCCCGGTAACTAATTCTATTTGAAAATAAATTATTTGAGTGCTATTTAGCCTGGACTAATACGTGATTTTTGATTCCCCCTTCAAAACTGGATACTAAACACTATAATGTTCTCTATTGTCATTTTCTTGGAATACCTCTAACATATTGCCCTTAGTCAATTGCACTTATTTGATGAAAATCTAGAAGTGTAACGAATTGTTACAAATAAAAGGGTGGTTCGGTAATTCTACTCCGCAAAAGGGTTGCTAATGTTGCTATGTTACTGTACCTTTAAAACTTATCTTTTCGGTACTTTTGCTTCTAGCTAGTTCAGGTAAAAAGTGGTATAAAATCAGGAAATAATTCAGTTCATTCCGCTTTTACTGCTGTCTCATTAATTTTCAATAACTAGTAATCCAAATTTTGCAGAATACTGATTTGGAATGTTATACTCCAATATGTTTTGGAGAGTTTGGGTAGTTCGCATTCTGGCCTCTCTTTCACTTTTTACTTTCCCTTATTTGTGGAATAGCAATGATTCCAAAAAGTGAATAAAAATGTAAGTACATTTATTATTATTACATGTTGAATCAATCCAAATAAAATTCGGATAACCACTCTTAAAAGAGCGACACCCCACCACAATTGAAGTAAAAAGAAACCTACCGGTCAAAGATATTTTAACCTAATAAACAACTAGTCCGGGAAATAGAGACTGAAAATGGGCCATTTTCTGCAAAACGAAAAGTAGTTCCAATGTTTTTTGAATGTGATGGAGGATCATCTGGTGGTTATCAGTGGTTTTCGACCTACTATCCCTTGTGCTTCCCCCGTACCACCCCTAAATTTCCCGATATGTGGTTGGTTTCTTAGTTTCTCAATAATATCTTGAGGGTTCAGTTTAGAAAAAAATATTGTTATTAAAAATTATATACCGAGTTATAAGACTATACAATTTTTGACAAATTTGATATATGTATATTTCTTTGTTGTGAAGTTATTATTTACAAAGATATAGAGCTTCAAAGTTGCTTACCTATATTTTGAACTCGATTTTGAAGCATTCTGAAATTTCTATGCATTTTACTGAAATTTTATGCTTTATCTCTATAATTAAGAGTCGTGTGAGAAAATATATCGAATATAAAATTGTGAATTTCCGCACCCTGCACCCTTACCGAAGGGGGTGAATAGCAATTCAACCTCTTAGTGGTGGTAGGTACTTGAATCACTATGTGATTATGGCGCTTTCTAATTTTTATTCAAATAAAAAATCGTCTTAGTTCAGTGTAACCCGTTCCATCGCCTACAAAAAGGGATGATTATTTTAACCCCCGATAGTGGTGATATATGATATTGTTCAATTGTTTAAGATTATATCGTTTTCGAACATAATTCACAAATCATTATTTTATACGAGATTTTATATGAACATAAATATGAACAGTAAATAATGTTGATTTGAAGTTTTTATTCGGAAATGCCATTACCTAAGTGTGATCGAGCAACCATCAACGGAATGATGATTTAATCAGTATTCATTTCAGTAGGGGGTGGAAAGGGTTAAACTGGAACTAGTGGATTAAAAAATATAATTAATTGGAGCTGCACTCTGTAAGTACCTAACTCATATCGCCACTAGGAGGTTGAAATATTCATCTCTTCCAGTAGGAGGGCGGTGGGGGGGGGGGCGGGGTTAAACAGAAATGGCAGAATTTTTTATATCAAACGTATATTAGACAGCTGTACAGGGTGATTCAACGATTGCGCGGAGTAACTTAATGCCTTGAAGATAAGATTTTTCGATAGAGTGCTTTTGTATTATGATACGCACACTCGACTTTTTATTCACCTAGCCCTTACTATTAAGAACTAATGGCCAAGTATTGCCAAATTACAAATAGCAATTGCACGCGACTAATATGGGTTTGGAGTCCATCAGCGAATGAATAATGCTTTCGTTGCCCATTTTATAAGTCGCAATTCGTCGCAAAATATCTCAGTTTACTGCTCTATGCTAAATAACATTACGTACTTAATTTAATACTACACACTGTTAAATTCAAATATTACTCCATTGTAGAAGGTAAAAAAGGAATCAAAGCGGTAGACCATTACAGTACCCCCTCTTTGTTTTTGAAACAACTGGACAGTTGAATCGAAAACAACATACTCAAAAGTTTTTTAAAATGCATTTACAATCAAATTAAAATTTATTTTATCAGAACCTCGATCAGAACATAGTGAAAAATAAAAACTTAAAATTGTAGGCAAAAGGGACCCTAAAGATATTAGGTTTGGTTGTAAATGTCTACGACAAGTACTAAAGGGCAAAGGGCATCAAAGCTTTTTTTGTACCTGGGTGATATCCCCCCCCCCCCCCCCAAAGTTTCTGATTCCCCTTGTGAATGATGAGGACAAGTACTGCGGGAATTCGATACCTCCTTCAGGCCCCCTGAATGTATATTCTCCTTGTAAAAGGTTTAGAACCATCAATAGTTTTCGAGGGAGAGCCAACGAAGCATCTTTTCGTGGGGGACATACCCTACCAAACCCCCAGAGAAAGAGGCTGCGATGGTTTTCCCTCACAAACAATGACGACACGTACTGAGCAACGCCGTGCATTTGTTGAAGGGAGTCAAAGCTGTTTCATGTGACGCCCCTAAATCCGAATGAATTAAAGTGGTAATTCAAACACACACCTCTCACTCCACAAATATTGGGTTAAAAGAACTTCATCTCTTCACTTAAAAACAGGTTACATTTAGAATTAGAAGCGATGTAAATTAAAGATAAATCAGATTTACTGTAACTACTTCTTGAAAATGCACTGTGGGCTGTCAAATAGTAGATTCAAATTTGAAAAATGTATCAGAACAGGAAAGGTAAAGAGATCGCGGAACCTCTTTTACAATTTAGCCCCGGTAAATGAATCTTAGTCTACGTACACAAATTATCACAACTCCGGGAAACCGTGATGAATCCTCTGGATACCAACGAAAACAGTTGAAAAGAATACAAGAGAAATGTGCGCAAACTTTGTTGTCGGCAAACTTTGTTTCACCCGCATAATTAGAAGGGGAGTAAATTCCTGTACCTCACTGAAATCTAGTATACTACGTGCAAAAATTAATCCTGCATGATAAAATGTTGTTCTGGTGCCCTAATGGGTCGTAATGGAAACGTGCGTTAGTTATGCGACCTCTGTTCGCAGAAGTTTAACCAAAACGCAAAATATACGACGCAAGTAATTTTCGCCGACTTTTAAAAGGTGTTAAGAGATATTAATGCAATCCGATAAATAAGCTGCGGTATTAGCTATGCTTTGCGTTTTTGTGGTTTCACAAGAAAATGATACAAAACGAAGTTTTGGTTTTAAACGTCTCAATTTTCTCGTTTCGAATAAAGAATCTTTGCATAACACGTAATGACTTGGTAATTACATAGTACCTAAGTGTTCTTGTCATAAATCCAACATCTGCACAATGCGACTGTGGCTTGAAATGTTCAGCAAATAATAACTAAAAGTGCTTTCTAAAACGTCTCGAACATTGTACGATGGATAATTGGAGAAACTTGATGGAAACAGTTCTGTTGAAACAGTCGGCGGAAAAGTTTCGAAAGGCTACTTTTAGAAATCAATTAATTATTGCATAGGCAACTTCTAGATGCAATGGGTTAATACTACCCACAAACTTTGTTCTATGTATTAAAAGTTGAGGGCACGAAACCGTTACGTCTCTGGCATGATGACTTTCACAATTAATCTTGTATCACAGATATCAACTAGAAATTATTGTGAAGCTAACAATAAATTACGTTCGGCGTACACCAGTATTGCATAAGTAATGGGTAGATCGTCTGTAATATGCCGTGATATGGCAATAATTCTCTGTCACATTTTTGAGTGTCATTATGTCATTCTGCGGTTAGTGTTGATTTTGATTAATGTCCAAGGTAACAATTTTCGGAACAATTCTAACCGTAGAGACTAAGCAGTAGGTACTTACCCTAAGCTAAAGAGATAAAAAGAATGCACAGGCACACCCATATGCAATAAATCTCTAGACAAACGACATGCAATTCATATGAGCAGAATAATAATGCACAACTCTTTGGGCCTAAAGATGATCTAAGATTACAAGTTAACATGTTGACTATGTAACTCAAATTGATTGAAGACTACCGATAATCATGCACCTTCAATTAAAAATAATGATGCTAAATGCAGCTTAAAAACAAAATGTGGATGGTGCCATACGTTTGAACGGAAACTATCGATTCCGAATTCTAATATTAAACGCAGGTGTACGATTGTTAGATTCTCTTTTCTTTTATGTTCAAAACTTTGTAATTGTATGCATCGATCGCCTAAAGAAGGTATCGTTATAAAACGCCACCGGGCACTTGTCTCACTAGGTATTCGCACCCTCTTCTTATTCCGAATTCACACCAAAAATTTCCGACCCAACTGTGAAAAACGTTTATATTTTAGATTTAAAATTTATTGAAATGGTGCTCGTCGAAAGCGCTGTTGCATTAACTGCAAAATGTATACAGGGTGTTTTTTAGGAGCTTTAGTTAAACGTTTCTGGGAAAGTAAAATAGGTAGGTTTTTGAAAATTTGTAATTAGAGGTTGCTCTAAAGTCCGAATCGATGTAAAATATATCCAAAATTGCCGCACTTCCGGAAGCACCGGAAGTAGATAGTAACTTCGTTATTTTAAATAGCAACTCCTATTTTTTATTGGATTTTTGGATTCTACGTGAAAGATATGGATCTTGCTTTAGTCCAAGAATCATGGGGGCATACAAACAACACTTAGGTGAAGGAAGATGGGTCATTTATGATAGCTCCTAAAGCGAACCTAATAGTAGCCAAAAAACGCAAGACATTAACGCCATTATAAAACCTCTGCTGCAGGGGCCAGTTAGTAGTAAGACCGAGAGTAACGGCGGGAGTGAGTAGGAGAGAGATACTGCTTGGATCCGCATACTTGCCTTGCCACCTCGCTTGCCACTAATTGTGTTCGGCTGCCCCCCACCTACAAACAAGTTTAAACCATTGATGCTGACATTGCAAATGGTTATCAAGTGTATGCAACAGTACCGATACCAACAAGAGTTGAGTCGCTAATAGAATATTTAGTAGAAGTAAGAAACTAAAGCAAGAATATGGAAAATATTTACTAGTCACGAAAAGAAGATCAAAGATTTAAATCGCAACATGTGGGATTTACACAAGTAGATAACGAACTCAAGAAAATGTAACATACAATAACGAAACCTGGCCAACAAAGTAGAAAATTATTCGAAAGACGTAGAAACTATTAAAGACGAAATCAGAGAACAAGTCACTTCCCTCAAGACGTGGAGAATATTAAGGATTGGGTGCGGAGAAAAAACTGATCAAAATTTGGTGAACATGCTCCTAAGTATACAAGAGGCCAATACAAATTCTAGAAGAAACAAATTCTCAGCAAGACAACAGAAACCAAGATAGAAGAGACCATAAGATGGACGCAATTCCCAAAATGGAAACAATTATTGGCAAGATGAAGGAATCCAAGAAACCAAGATAGAAGAGACAATAGACGAAATTATGAAAGAAGAGATCAAGATCAGAGAAATAACCAAAACCGAAACGATTATCAGCAAACTAACAGAAACCCGTAAAAACCAAGATAGGAGAAACAATAGAAAAGATTATGAGGGAAGACACTGTACAATACAGAAGAGATCAAGAACAGAGTCCACCTAGTCTTATAAAGAAAAGTGAAGATATTATGAAGAAAGGGGCCCACAGAGGCAAGATAGGGAAAGAGAAGGCAGGGAAAACACGTAGAATTCAAAAACTATGAGACTTTATATATTATGTAATACCCAATTCTAAGAAATCGAAAAATTTAAATCGATAGCGGGCTCCCGTTACAACGAAAATCACGTTTTGTCGTATGCTGGTGAGCGCTCAAAAAATAATGTGAGAATGTTAATTAATTTAACTTCCTCTGCTGTAGTTTCCAGATGGCGCAATTACGTTATGCAGTTAGTAGTCCAAAATGAGTCAAGAAATATAAATTCGCTACTACTTCAAAACTTCTGCTATCTCCTTTCCCCAATAGGCCAGTCATTGGGGAGTTTTACCTGGAAATAAGTCCGGAAGTTTTGAAACTTTGTAGGTTTATAGGTTTTGGGATCTAGAACTAAAATTCACACATTGCACAATCCGAGACATGCCGCCATCTTGCCAAGATGGCGCCCAAAAACGGTTTTTTACAAATAGCTCCAAAACTGCGTTTTTCGAAAAAGTATGTAGAGCGCAAAATTAAAGAGGAGGAAGTTTCCTATAAAATATGTTCCCAGTAAATATTTATCACGAAGTAATGGCATATCTTTTATTCAATTAATCGATTAATTCATTAATTAATCCATGTTAAAAATTTATGATCAATTAATTTCGATTTAAAATGCTATACTTGTTTTCACACCACCCAAGAGGTAAAGTACACGGCGTTTTTTTAACGTGGTTTCCCCTGTAGGCCCAATCCACTTAGGTACTAAAATTATGTTTAGCAAAGGCCAGACGAACCTTGTTCGTTGGTTTCCATATCTTGAACAGGGAAAATGGTCACCTCAGTTTCAGAATCGATGTCGATGGTAGCATCTTCTGAACAGTTTCTAGGTGGAGTTGCCAGTTACCCATCCTTTCTGCTTGTATAAACTGCTTCACTAGCGTCACCATTTAAAAATATTGCAGCCAGACTTTCGCGCTAGGTCTATTATCTGGTTTTGCAAGTGCTTCGCCAAATTTTTCAGTTTGAAGTAACTCGTGGTGATCCGTTGAAAAGATCGTGGATCTAAAAGTATTCAAACCCCGTTCTTTCACCTTCACAGTTTTACCCTCCGAAAGATTTTCGTCACAAACAAAACACTTTTCAATCCAACCCATAATAAAAGAAATAACACAATCAATTTATTACACTTGCATTTGCACCATTGTCAAGTAAAATCAACACGTAAACGCTAAATACGTTGCGAAACGTAACACTTTTTCGAATCTTTTACCAAACACGCTACACGAAGCAGTACAACTGTTAAGCGACACGACAGACGATCTGCTTCGAGGCGCCTTGTAGAGAGATGACGGGTAAATAGCCAGCGCCCTCTGGTGGCGCTTTATTGCAGGTGTGCACATCGGAATGTGCACTTATGCTAGGAATGTGCCGGTTAGACAGTACATTATAAATATAATGAGAAACTAATTGAATAGCCCGTTTTACTATAAAAGATAAATTTATACCTACGCATAGGTATATGGAGATAGGGGTAGTTTATACTCGTAGAAATTAACAGAATATTTGTCATTCAATCAGCTCTTGAACCTAAACGGCTCACTTTAGCAAAAATATGCTAAGAACATTTCAGCCTCTTCAATTTTTCTCTCAACATACTTTTTCGAAAAACGCATAGTTTTGAAGATATTTGTAAAAAACCGTTTTTGGGTGCCATCTTGGCAAGATGGCGGCGCCGGTGAGATGTCTCGGATTGTGCATTTTGTGAATTTTAGTTCTAGACATCCAAACCTGCAAACCTGCAGTTTCAAAACTTTCGGACTTATTTCCAGGTAAGCCCTATTTTTGATCCCCAATGACTGGCCTACAACTTCAAAATTTTAATCTAATTGTTCCGAATTGACTTTTAAACACCAATCAGTGCCGTTGCTCATATAATTATATGAATCTGATTTTTCATCACTAAGTATTAATAACTACCCAGTCCTAACTGTGGGTGATTCACTTGAAACCTTTCGTCCGTCTTGTGCTACTTTATCTCTTTGCTATCCGCGTAATGCCCAAGGTTGGTATATTACCGTAATGCCCCCTTCTGGCTCCGAGCACACCCGTCCCCACCATATTAATTTCACTCAAAACTACGCCTAACTATGCCTTCAGCCGTTTTACGAATAGAGTTTATCCCGTGTATAAATACCATCTTCAGAAAATCAGTTTACCAAACACTTGTAACTTGCCTAGCGGGAAATTTCAACACACTTGGCATTTCCCGTGCCCGAATAACGACGGCATTGATTCAGGCGGACTGAAACGTTCAGACAGATCACCGGAATGGAATTTCGCGCCTTTTTGTCTATGTAAGTAGTTGACTTGACGTGTAAAAACTGTGAAAAGTCATAATAACCATAATTTTTAATATATACAGGATGGTTCAAATTCGTGGCACACGAGATGGTTAATTTCCCTTTATGGTCGTGTATAATACAAAACTTTATTTTATATCAGATGCGATAGAAATCATTCTAAAACTTCGGAAAATTCTATAGGTATTTAATTTACCCCTCCAAAACAGCCAGCTTAAGTTTTCCTGTCGTTTCCATGGAAACAATATTGTATTCTGTTCTGAACTTCATTTTATTTCGTGCTCCGCGTCCCATTTTTAATAATGGGAATAAGATGTCATATGAATTAATACATAACGATTTGTTTCCTTTAGCTGCCCTTACCGTTAAAGAGACTCATTAAAATCTATTAAAATGTCATTTAACATCTGCTATAACATAAACTTTGTTTATTTGTCAATTTTAGAAAAACTACCTTCAAATATCAACAAGGACACTGATGGGTTGCTGGATAGAGGTTGTGAACTGGTAGCTGAACGTTGGGGTACGGGAGAAATTAATATTTTACTGTTGTTTCTAGTAGTTATTTAATAGATGATACTGGCTGGTTGTAGTTTTTTGATCGGTATTAGTTTTATCGGAAGTTGGTAGTAAAATTGACTTCTGATAGTGATAAAGTTTGTGTACGGTGAACAAGCAAATGAGGGAGGACGGGAGAGTTATTAGGTTTTATGTCCGATGAGAGGAAGAGGAAGGAGAGTATTTTCGCCAACTACAAGATTCGATTTCCATTGCAGACTGTAATTTCCTCAGACATTTTGCGTTTAAATCCATAAAAGAATTGCAAAACTGCAACACGTAAACAATGGACGGGCTTACCTGTATCCGAAATTTCAGAAACGATAAACCTACATAATTCGTATCGGCTTTATTATGGCACACGAGCGCTGAATGCGATATTGGAAAACAGCAATCCGAAAGGACCCCGCAGAGGTTTGGTTAAATGTAGTTACCCGATACGATACACAACCTGACTGTATCAAGAGCTGTAAACATCGATTTTTATAATTACATTATGTAACAATAAGGACCCTTATCCTTTTTTATGCAGGGGATAACGCACTTTTGTTTCCCTTTGTGCCATATAAGACAGGCCCGAGTGAAGTTCACGATTGTTCTTTTTACTTTATCACCTCGTACTGGGTAAAATGTTCTAAAATGTGTGGGATTTCGTTCGAATCCATTACTTTTTCAAGTGCCAGAGAACTTCATTCACAATTGTTGCTCGAGTTGGATTAGCCCGATGTAACCCTAGAGTAAACAATTCCGTTTCCTTTTTCTTATTGCATCTTCCGCCCCATTTCTCTGTCAACCTTTAGGGGAAATCTGATCTTTCTTTGTTAGAGATAGGATAATGTCGACGAAATGCGAGTCGATTTGAGTTTCAACCTTTCTTACGTAAACTGCTAATGAAAACGTGCTCGTGTAGTGTACGAACGTAATTAATTGGAGCCCCAAATCTCTTCGGCACTTAAACGATAATATTCGCGCAATAAAACTGCCATCAAAGGATGTTTTAATTGGGATCGTGAATCGCGTATTATTCACGGCTTGACAGTTCGTTATAATCAGAAATATGCCTTCGAGTAAAATGGGTCTTTAGATACTCCTTCAATGCGTAAGTGGGCGCTTCAGATTGTTAAAATGTTCAGCAAAGCTTTGTTAGATACACTTGATTTTATAATATTTCTTTTCTTGTTAGAAACGAGATTTTTCCGGTTCTGTACATTAGATCTGTCAGAAACACGTTGTAAAGGGAACTGGCACACACCTAACAGGCGAATGAGTTGTGTGAAAGTTTCTGGTGGTTTGTTTCTTTGACACATATGTAATAGTGGTAATATGCGTAAATCTCATGTGAACTGTCTTTTTCCTAACATGATACTTCGTAGTCACGTGTTATGGCACTAATGATATTTCAAATTAGTCGTACGGTATGACTTTTCTTAATATGTACAGAAGTAGATCCGCCATGTTGTAAGCAAACGCCGTTTGTTAATTGTTTTCCGTTTGTCAATTTTTTGTTTTTTTTTTTCGCTTGACTGTTGTGATAATGTAGTTGTGGGTGCTTTTAAGTTACGTTGGAATTTTAGAAAACGCGAACAACAAAGGAAAAGAATATTGCTGCGGCTCAAAAAAGCACCAATATATCGATAGTCTCTTTTTTAGTCGAACTCGGCGTATAAGTTGGTAAAATTGCTTCGCATTTTAAGACTTCGCTAGCGTGAGATGATTTCACACCAATTCCGCCGAGAATGGGGTATTTTTTACGTTTGTGTCTTCATTTTTTATATACCTATTCGATTTTGGATACTGTGTGTTCTTGCTTCGTTCCCTGCTATAGATGACATACGAGGAAATTTGGATTCAATTGCTCCATTTAATAAGAAAGTTGCGTTTTGTGCGCATGCGTTTTATTTGTTTTTTATTAGTGGAAGCTACCATAGACATTTTTGGTCTGGTCCGAATGTGGTATTCAGAGGTTTAGAGACTTGGGACATCCGTTTCTACCATTTCTGGACTGCTATCTCCATTCCGAATTCCGACCTTCTTATCGGTTAGGTTAGGTCAAAATGGGCAGTTACGTTAGGTTAGGCGAGATTTACATCTGACCTTAAACTTGACCTCGAACTTGACTTTGAACCTAAACCTTACCCATCCTAATCGTCCACGCGGACAGATGCTTTTTAAAGGGCCGCGCATCTATCGATATCTCCATTATTTACCGGCCGATCAGTAACAAATTTCAACGGGACCTGTGCCCAGCCTGGGGCTCGAAATGAGATTTTCAATTTTTCCCATCCCCTCCCCTTTTCGAAACAGAAATAGTAAATTTGGCTTGATTTAACGCCCTTGCGACAGTACTGTAGGTACGGTAAACATATAACGGGCGATCAAAAATGAGTTGCTGTCGAGTCGCCTTTGGAAGTTCAATATAAGTACGATTTCCCATGTAAACAAAAATTTTAAAGGTGACTCGACAGCAACTCATTTTTGATCGCATAGTATATAGAAGACCGGCCTTTAAAGTAATCGTTTAGTAACAAAATATTCTAAGAATTTTACCGGCAAGTGCCCATTTTGCGCCCATTTCTATTAGTTTTTTAATTTTTACTTTGGCGTCCCCTTTTGTAGACTTGAATTTTTTTAGGCAGTGTCGCACGATAGCCCCATCCTTCCTTTTTCGATCCCCGTGCTAACCGTTCGATTACCTTGAATAGTAACCAAATTACCAATTTGTTTATAAAGGTATTTGAAAAATTGCGTTTTGCGCATGTGCGTAGGCTATTGGAGGGGTGAGTGTAGATGACACCAAATGCCACACTTCCCGCTTTACCCCGCGCATTTACACAAATCGCCGTCGATTTTAGAACGCGACCGAACAATATTGGAATATAATGTAAAAAACTAGCCGTTGACGTTTCCGCACAAACGACAAAATTGCCACCTATAAGCAATGTGTGTGGGGGGGGGGGGGGAGGCCACCCGACGGGTCCGAAGCGCAGTAGAAGTGCGACGGTAAAGCACAAATCCGTGACTGGATACGTTCCAACCTTCGCACGGTACGACGTCCCTACCTCGGTCCCTACTGTACGCCTATCCGGTGGGGCGCATGTAACCTGAATGTAGATTACCACTCACGCTTGTGTACTCGTCTTCGCCTCGCACATAAAATCAAACGAGGAAGACATGTTTGCGGCCTCGCCTCGCGCATTTACATAAACCGCCGTCGATTCTAAAACGCAACCGAGCGATATTGTTTACCCAAACTTTACACCCGAACTGTAGCCACTCATTCGCTAATTATTTACTTTCTTAATCCAACCACCCTGACAAATGGCACAGACGAGATGTAAGCTTTCACAGTTGCTACTCGTTTCTTTATTTTTCCTTTTGCTTCGCTACTTATACTGAGCAAAAACGGAACCAACGAAATTTCGAAATTCTCTCGACACGCTCTATCTCGGTAAAAACCCAAAACCATCCTTCTGAAGCGCTACATATGCAATTTTAGCCATATATAAAATTCGGAAAACTTCAAGTGCAAAGCGGGCTCCCGTATAGTATTTAAGTGTTTCGAATATAATACCTACTAAGTAAGAGATCTTTATTCAAAATAACAGCTCAAAATTTTTGCAAACGCTTGCCACCTCAGTCTTTCAAAAATCTCGCTTTTCAGTCAGTTGGTGGGGTAGTTTAAAAAGTAATCGAAAAGCGCATATTATCCACATTAACAGTCTTTGTATCAAAAAAATACGTCCACAAATAAGAAAGTTAGCACTGCGCATGCACAACCTATCCTTTGACAAGTCATTTTAATTTGACTTTATAAGGAGCATGTTAGCGTATAGAATTTACAAAGTAATTTAAATGGCAAAAGTGTAAAATTGTGGTACATGAAAACTACTGTTTTAGCAATAAATGCGGAAAAAATGCCTTCCTTCGTGCAAGCCTTGACAGTAAATCGAACCAAATAGTGAAAAAACTAGAACAATGACTCTTAAGATAAAGATGTAGTAGCGACACAGCCGCAGAGACGAACAGACAGACGGACAAATTGCCGATTTTTTTTATTTTTGTGGAAATGCCCCTCCTTCCCCCATTTTCCTCATTGTGCCCGTCCCGGCTCGTTCTCCTTGTCCTCGTCCTCGATTCTCTCTTGGTCTACTGTTTAGCGCATTTTCTCCGTCTGTCCATCCGCCCCAGGCCTTAACTACTCCTACAGTTTTCAAGACATGTAGTTCGTTCCTTTTGCATTCGATAACTTATAGCTCTATCTCGTACCAACTGCACAGTCAACTTTCTTATTTATCAGTTTCTTATTTGTAAAAATATTTATGCCTTAACTTATTTTCCTTTGTACAAATAAATGACGTTTTGGGAAGTACTGATAAATTCGTGGAAATATGCGTTACTCGCCTTAAGGCGAAAACCGTTCATGATTTTTTTCTTAGTTTTCCCCTCGGTTTTCCCGTTTTCTATTATCTTTTTCATCCAGTTTCACGCCTCTTTTCTTGTCCCTGCTTGTTCTCTCTACATCTCCCCATTCCCATATGATAATTCTTTTTAGCGCATTTTTTTAAGAATTAAAAAAAATGTGCTCTTGTTTGCGTTTTGTCCGTCCGTCGGTCCGTCCGTCCGGACCCACTTACACCGTTTTGAACTACTTCTAGAGGAAAGGTCCTAGAGTCCTGGAATTTTTTGCAGTAGGTAGCCTATACCTTGAAGGTGTGCCAGACGGCTATCAAATTTCGCTGTCTAAAAGGGGGCTGTAAATTATCCTCCTTGTTTCCGTTTATTGTCTTCTATCTTCGTTTCCGTTTCGCCATTTTGCCTTCTTTGCCTTTTCTCATCGATACCTTTGTCCCTACTCTAACGTTTAGATCTCTTTCCATATAATCTCATCTAATCTACCATATTTTTTGCGCATACTCATATTGGAAAGCGCTATATTATGACCACTTTCTCCGTCCGCCCGTCCGTCCGTCCAATTCCTTAACTACTCCTACAGTTTTCTTTATTCCGTCTCTTACCCTTTTCATTCCTTTCTTCGCCCCTCCCCCCCCTTCATTTCATAGTGTTTACCCTTTCCCTCCAAGCTTCCCCAATTTCCTCTCCTGTCATGTCATTATCTGTTCTCGACAATCTTTTTTATTCGTTACTCTCGTCTTCTACCAATAATCTTCCTCCTCTTCTTCCTTCTTCTCAATCTCTCTGTGCCCTTTTTTTCTTGAACAAATTGCGGAAATCCTTGATTTCAACGTCCTGTTTTTAGCTGATTTTTGAAAAAATACGCTATTATATTCGTTATGGCTGGCTGGTCGGCTGTCCGGGTGAGATCTCAGCAACTACAATAGCTAGAGACTTCAAATTTTCACTAAAAGCTTTCTGCTCTACTGTAGATGTGCACGTTCTAGTCTATTTTCAGTTAGATTACTTGTGAGATTGATGATTAATGAAAATAATTTTGATATGGTTTTCGGAGGTGCTATAATTTTACCGTTAGATAGCGCTACCAGTATAAAACATAATTATTTACTTTGTGATTTGTTTTACAAAATAAAGACGTACCCTCAATTGAAATTAAATAATATTGATTATTTAAAGCAGCCAAAGTTACTCGTGAGATCGATAATTTAAACTTCGCTAATAAAATACTGATCTGCGTTACCAAAAATGCGCTTTAATCATGCATATGCTGATTTACAACTTGTTTTAATATATTAAATCTGTGATATCATTCACTATTTTCTAGAAGATCGTGGGAGTATTGTAACCGCATTCTACAACCTTGCATATGATTCTTATGGGTTTATGACATGTGAAGAATTTGGAAACTCTAGTTGGTTATGCATTTTTTTTTACAAAAAGAAAACATGAAATGTCCTCCGATCCGACACTGCAATCTTGAGTTGGCAGAGGAAAAATATACTTCTGTGTTGGAATTACAGGCTGCTATTATGCTCACCAAAAGACACCCGTGTGCTGGTGACTGCAGATCGATCGAAGGGCATTTCAAAAGCATCGTGTACCTAGATATTGGCGGTGTACAGGGTGGTTCAAATTCGGGCTCGCCATTGGGATTTCCGCAAGAGATATGACAAGCAAACATTTTTGTATACTAAATTAGGGCGACTCTTCATGGCATGTGGATCAAATACAAGTGCTCAATATTCACGCCTATTAACTCGATAGTCGACCCGAATTGGTGGATCAAATACAAGTGCTCAATATTCACGCCTATTAACTCGATAGTCGACCCGAATTGGAATTCGCAACTTGCAGCACGCGAGATGCGCTAAAAAATTACCGTAATAGGGCAGCTTCCCTCTTTGTTAAACACGCACCTAATTCCAATAATTTCCTTATGTTTGCTTTCTAATTCTGGAGCCAAAGAATGGCGACATTAACGTCACCAACCACTACAATAGTTTCTTTGGTTCTGTAGCTTGTATGTTTTAATTTTATTTAAATTTTGTATATAAATAGCGTAATTTGGTGTGAAGCAGCCTATACTATAGTTTCCTATTGTTCTCACTTAAAAGCTTATTTTTGAAGCAAGGGAATTAAGTAAAATCACTGCGTGACTGAATACAGCAATCTAACTAAATCTCTGCAATCTATTCGAGTCTTCAAAATTGAACTCATTACCTATTTATGAACTGACGCTGTAATCATCGAATTACGTAAATGGTTGTTTGTTTTTACAAAACTTCGTTTCCTTCGTTTATGCTCTACTAAATGTAAAGTTAAGCACTAAATAAATAAATAAGTAGGTCAAAATATCCTTTTACGGAATTAAATATTCACGTGAACTTGATGAAATTACAATACTAATACGTACAGGAATCAATTACGAGACGAGGACATATTTTCGTGTAATTTCTCTACGCACGACAAAGGAAATTCGAATTCATATGCCATGAACTTCTGAGCCAAATTTGATTTCACTTGCGCAAATATTGAAGCTTGGGTAATTGTTCTTTGATTGGGAAGGGTGTGTTTGCACATAATAACGAATGACTATGTGCAAAGATCGTAACCTTCTAAATCCAGTCTGTGACTTTGCCAAAAATATTTCCAATAACAAAAATGAGGACATGGTCCAATAAACGATGGAAACTTTAGTGATGTAAGGTAGAGGGTAAGCGTCAATTTTAGACACATTCTTTAATTAAGAAAAACTACCAAAATTAGGTATTTTGGACGAGCACAATCTTTTGTTTCCTAATATTAAGGCGGAATATTTCTCACAAAAGTAATTGCATCACTGCTCAAATTAAATAAAAATCTCCCGTCATGCATCGATTCGACAGTAACCACAATCTGAATTTCCGCAGGGCCTTCGGCGCTTTTACAATTTGCAAGCGGTTTTCATTTCCGAAAAAAACATTTTTTGACTTTGAACGCGTACCGCATGTTTGTTGAATTATTAATATGGCACTTAGTAGGTGTGTATATATTTTTACGTCTCCCACTCAAAGCGAAGGGTCATTCGAAAAGATCCCCTTTAACCAAATATTGATTATAAATGCACGACCGTTCGAGTAAATTTTCCTGGATTATTATTTTTTGTGAAAATCCCACAAATTGCTGACCTAATGGTCATCGGATCGTAATTGTGTGTATGTGCGGTACGTTCTACACTCATTAGATGCTATTGATTTTAGATATGATAATTGAACGTAATAAAACCGGAACAATAAATAATGCACAACGAATTTCAAGTTGTATTGTAGTTCTATCGACTGGGCTGTATAGGTCAGGGGTAACTTTCAATTTTAAGAGCTTGTTACTTTGACACAAATTGGAATATTTTCCTTGAATGAAATCGTGTAGTAGTTCAACTTTCAGAAATATACGACGCGTTGATTGGGTTACGATCGGAAACGCCATTTGACTGCCCTAAATGAGCTCTGAGTTCATGAATTATTAAACTTTGCTAATTGATGTTCAGCGATGGGCATCTTTTATATTTCTTTCACGTTATATATTATGATAATTTATTTAAAAAAAAACATGTCATTTGTGTTCGGGTTTAAGGCTTCTCATAATTTACGCGCGTGTACTAGTAGGTATATCTCACATCTGGGGATTACGAACGCAGCCAACAATTCAAAGATAGAGCGGGAAAATGCCCTTGCTCGTGGACTCAACTGAGTCATATCCGCACGATACGGTCTCCTTTTAACAAAATTTGAATCTGCGATTCTGGGGTCCAAATTGAAGTGAGGCGACTTTATGCGTTTCAGAAACATTTACCTGCTGACCAATGGAGCTGGGGTGCTTTCCAAAATCGAAGCTTTTGGTTGAGTCACTATTACAAGTGAACGTTTTTCCTCAAGTTTTCCGAATGTAGCTAATTTATAACTCTTATTTTACTGTCTGCTCAGGTCGTTCTAAAGAGGGCGTTCTTGACTGGTTCTTTAAAAAAAAAAAAGAGAAAACGCTATAGCAGAACGGAGTATTCAGGTACTAAATAAATCGCTAGGAGTAAATTAACACACTTCATATGGCTTTTAAGGTATTGAAAAGAAGCTTCCGACTTTGGGGAGTTGGTGAAGTTAAGCTCAAATATCGCTAGCTCCTGATGGTGACCTTGCCAATTAAATCAAGGTGAAGTTTAAAAGGTGCTTAGGCGGTTTTGAAAAGTAGTTCAAGCTATCGATCAAAGGTCGCCCGTCCCGCTTTTTCGCTTGTAAAGGTGACATTGGGAAGTAGATCAAGATGAAGTTCAAAGATCAATTCAGCTTTTTTTAATCTAAATAATAACGATCTATACTAGAGGTTAGTTCAAGGACACATTATTAATATATAACCTTAGGGTCATTGGCCTTTGTTGACTTTAAAAATGAAATAGCACCAAAAAAATGAGGCACTGACTCTTGTTGGCCTTTAAAATAAAATAGAGCACCACAATAATGAGGGCCAAAGCCATTTGACGGAACAAAATAAAGACCATAATACTTAACAACCCTACGACATTGAAATCTAAATAAAGACCATAACGACTGATTTGTCAAAAGGGCGGTGGGGTGTTAGGGTGAGTGTGGGGTGTCATTGATGGTTAGTTCAAAATGACTCAAACGTGAACACAAACTTAAACACAAACGTAAACGCGAACGCGAATCGATCCCCCAAAACCAAAACTTAAACAGGTAGCTACCATACCTGTTCCTATATTCGTCGACTCAACGATAAATAATAAAGAAATTTATTTATTTATTATCTCAGAGTGACCCGCATAATGCTTTTTAGAGGTGCCTCTGGCAAGTAGAAGGTGTAGTACGGATCAGTAAATTTAAGAGCGTGTTTGAAAGGGGTAGGTACCTATCCTCTTAGCTGGTCTTGTGAGTTGTTTAAGATCATGAATTCGCATTACCAACCCAGTTACTTAATAATTTCTACCCCCCCCCCCCCCACTCATAGAAGGTTAAATATCTGACGTACGGTTGGGAAGATCCTTAGACGCAAGAAGAGCAAAGTATACGCAAGTACTTAGACTTCAATGAAAAATCTTGGACTAATGGTGATAGTATTGTCCTATAAGTAATTTTATTATAATTGTATCGTATTAGCAAAAGTGTTGACTTAATTTGAAACAGACTGTATATTAGCCCTAGAACTTTGAACAGCGACTAACAACCTTTGAACTTTGAACGGAAACTAGCCTTTGCATTTAATTTTGGTGATTACCACATCGTTAACCTTTGAGACTGTTATTTAGTTTTGAAAGTCATCGTCGGGAGGAGAGCGAGATAAACTTGACAGCACCCGAATTTTACCTTATGAAATTTTACGTGGAGTACAATTAGGATATCCTTGTTATCCCTATATGGCTATCACTTGCTTTAGTCACGAGTGCTCATCATACGCTATCCGTGACGAAATTAATATTATTCGATATACATGAATGCGGGGGGCTTTAGAATCGCTACTCCCCTCTACTTAACAAGTTACCTTGAACTCACGATCAATGACACGGCACACTCAAGCTAAGACTACCGCCATTATGACAAATCGGTCATTAATGACCTTGATTTGGTTTTCAATGTGCTAGGGTTGTTAATCAGTATGGCCTCTATTTTATTTTAAAGTTGCCGTCAAATGACCTTGACAATAGAAAATCGTCTTATCACATTTCATTTTTAAAGTAATCAAAAGGCAATGCCCTCATTATAATTGTGGTGTCCTATTTGATTTTAAAGGTCAACAAGGGCAATGATAGTGACCTTTGAGCATCACATCTACCTATTTTTCAAGGTCATCTCTTGCAACCCCATACGTATAGGCCTATTTATTTTTTGCTTTATCGATTTAGAGAAGCATATGTTCGGCTACGATTGAAAGGGTACTTGTTCGGCGGTTTGGAAATGTTTATACTTCGGTTGGTAAAGTAGTCTCGGTTGCTCTTCACCAAATTCAATGCAATAGCATTAACTTAAACATAATAAACCAGCAGTTAGTAAAGTGGTACTCATTTTCTACAATTTGAGAATTCAAAAAGGTTGAACAGTAAACAGTACAATATTACTACTCAGCTTCGCTAACGCTAGTTCTGCGTTGTATTATATAAAAATTAAAATAAATATAACCCAAATCCTTTGTTTGCATTCGATTCTTATCAATAAATAGAATACAAATCTGTTTCATCAAATCAAAATTATTTCGAATAAAATTACTAATTACCTAAACATAATCCATAAAAATTGAAAAAATTATCGACGTGGTGGGTGGTAAGAATTTTATTAATTTTATTTCTTCTTGGAAAATGGCGCTTCCTTTAGAAATCTTCGGTGGTACAGTTGGCTTCGTGATGAATGCAAATCAAAAATGTCCATAGATATTGCGAGTCTAAGCAAACCGGCTTCAATTTCGCAAAAGTAATACTCGAGTTCGTGATTATACACAGGAATAATAGATCAATCTTTTACTGTGTTGATATTAATTTGATCCAAAGGATTTACTAGTTTTCGTTGCGGGTAAATTCATCGATTAATTGTCTTTAAACTCCTCGCGTATGCGGATGTATACAACATTTTATTTAACGCACAATATGTTATCAAATAACATTACTCAACTTTGCGGAACTAGCCGCTACTGTTAAAGAAATTCCTTGTTTATCACGATGAGTTTCAAGTTTAGTTTATTTAATCTCGTGATTTTTATTTGAAAACCGTTTCCGCGACTCGAAAATGTTCTTTCGTGTAAATTTTATCACTTGTAAATAAAAGGCATTGCTACGAATCAGGAAGTTTCTCCTCGTTCCGTAATCGACTGTAATCCGTCTATTTCGGCACATATACAGAATTGCAGCGAGAATGTTTCTTGCAACCCGACTAAAAACGTCGTCCGCGAAATAATTCTTTAATACACCAATATTTATACGTGATCACCCCTGAAGTTCAACGAAAACCTTTTGTACTGACGCGAAATAAACCAACAACCATAAGTAGTTTTTTCGGCCTTAGTTGCTATAGAGTTGAAAGTTGGTAGGGTGCGTAGGTCAAGAACGAGAACTTCAGTAGCTTTTTATAGTTACTCAACGAAGTTCACTTTGTTTGGCCTACACATCCTACCAACTTTAGGCCCAATAATTATAGCGTACCCACTTACTCGTACTCGTCACTTCTATAAGAATTAAATTACGCGTACCTAGTACGTGAGCGCTCGCGAAAATCACCTTCTACCGCTCTCCCCCAGCTATTTGAATGCCGCCTACAAAAAAAGCCGAAAAGGAACTTATTTCTGAACGCAAATGACCTCGATTGGCGTGCCCTAACAACCAATGAGAACCCGCATTTTGGTTACGTACTCGACTTTAAACACAACGCAACGAAACTTTTAGACCCATTTTCCGCAATATGTTTCCTGTTATCGCATGTTATCGCAAGACATACATTCGTTCACGTTTCCCTATGAAGCGGCATATGAGTAAATTTCCCCGTTTAACGAAATACAAATTCACAACCAAATGTTTTAACCGCCACCTCTTACAAAAGGTACTATATTGCAACGTTTTTACAAGTCAACCTAAAATTTCAGTTGCCCTGCATCAGTTCATGACATGAAATGACATGATTTTCCTAATAAGTCATTTTTCATTTTTATTCAATAAGGAAATTATGCGCCATTTTACTACATTGGAGAATGGATTTTCTCCCATTCATTTTTTAATCAATGAAACTGTCTCTTTTTGCAATTTGGGGCTAAAATATTTTTGCTCCAGAAGAATGCGTTGAAGAGCAAATATTTTAGCCCCAAAGTGCAAAAAGAGACAGTTTCATTGTTTAAAAAATTAATTTAAGAAAGGGTTAATTCCAACACATGTGCAACGTAGTCCTACAATACAGTGCAAAAGAAGATTAAGTATGTAATGGCAAACAAATTTTATTATTTATTTAATTAAAAATACTTCCATGCGAGGAACGACATCACTACTAACACAACACAATCTAGTTACGTTTATTTCTGAGATACAGGATGAAAAAGTTTGTCTTAAAAATTGCTCATTTTAGATATTTTTATGTAGAATCAGTGGTGTAGTCTAAAAAAAATTTTGGGCCACCCCTTCTGAGATTTTACCCAATGTTGGAATTTGTTAAATGCAACACCCTATCTTAACGTCAATTTTGGTTGCATTTTTTCCTGACTACATTGATGTATCACAACATATTTTTTTTTTAATTTTAGCCATGAACCATAAGTAGAAACCTTATTTTTTTTTACGGTTTTTAAATAGTACCTAGGCCGTGGATTCATGGAGATGTTATTTTGCTTATTGTATGAATTGTAACTAAGACAGCCGATACCAAGCAATAAAAATGGCTGATGATAGAAACACGTCATTTCAAATAATGATATAATATACTAATTTAATTAAAAATCAAAAACATATAGGTTGTGATACATCAATGGAATCAGGAAAATGAATGCACAAAATTGACGTTAAGATATACAGGGTGTTGAGTTTCAAAAATACCAACTTTCGGTCGAATTCAAAGATTTTTTACTATGCCACTGGCTTTTACGTAACAATATCTAAAAGCAGTTTTTACCTTTTTTCTATCCGTCATGGGTAGTAAGAGATGATAACATGTCAGAAAGTCAAACTTTTCGTTTTCAGCCCGTACCCCAGGAACAAACGTAGCTAGATTGATGCTGATTGGGGTATTAAATTTTCACAAAAAAGGTGCCACAGGGTTGCGAAAACCTCAAGTCTCTACGATTAAAGACAGCTGAGATACACCTCAGTCTCAACCAAAATAGGATACACGGTACCCTTTGAAAATCAGAAGCATAGTTTGTAAGCAGCGCGGTTGTTACTAATGTAAATATAGGCATTCCACTATGAAATAGTTTTGGAAAATCACGTATACAGCTACTTAACAACGTTCTTGAGGCTAAAATAAGGCTAAAGATAATGTTAGTGTTTCGTTCCATTGTAATTACTATAATAATGAATATATTTCTAATAAACTTTCGCAATTTAGCTCAAAGCGAATCGAATACCTTTATCTACGCGTAGAAAAGCTGCTATTATTCCGTATCAAAGCATTTTCGTGCATAATTAAGCGAGAAGCTGTTGTCAACTAAACTCGCACAAGTTAGGAAATAAGCAAGCTGCGAGAATATTCAAGCGCCTCTGGTTTACTCCCGTAGATAATCTGCATGACGTAGGTACAGATGCTGTGGCTAGAACTTACTTTGTTACCTCCTGAATCAGTTTGTTCAAATTTCTGTGCAACTTAGATTTCAGACAAACAGTGCACTCAGATATACATCAATTCTAAATTAAGCGTATCAAAGACAGTAACTTTTATACAAAGCTTTTTTATACTTTCGATGGTAAAAGACATTCAAGGAAATGACCAATTTTAGTTTTTTTTAAATTTACCTCAAATCTATTCCACATTTTGAATTTCCACAAGCATCTAAAACTGAAAATCATTGTCCATTTAACATTCTCTATCTTTAATAATAAGAAATTTACCCATGCAATCCCACGCGATTTGGGACACACTGTATATTTAGACAACTGACGTCACGAAAAAAGTTTCAAAATCAACGAAAATGTAAGAGCGACAATTATAAATCAGGTGATGGAAACGGTAGAAAGTGTAAGAAAAAGTCTTAATGTGTTATAGAGCAGGCAAACATTGTTAATACAGTCAATTTGTGTCCAAAGGGAAAGTTGAGGAGTAGTTCTGATTTTTTGTATTACGTATGTTTTGTAGGGTGGAGAATCCGAATATGGGGTTTCCTAATTAACGAAAACATTACAAAAATTCCGATGGGGATTTTTGAATTTTTATAAAAAAAATAAGATAATAAAATAAACCGGAACCCCCCAAAAAGTTCCAAAATGTTCATTGCCTCTTGAATTATTTTTTCGGGAGGATAGAACTAATTGCTTTACCCATATTTTTGTGTATTCCCCTTTTAATTTTGTAAACATTTTTTCAATATACTTATTCCAGGATAGGACACATCTAAACGGGGGTGTCAAAAAATTATCTCTGCGAACATTTTGTCATATTCAGGTGGTTTCTGCGTGTTTTGAAAACTAAGGATTTTTCATTACCATGCTAAGAATAAATTAAAAAAAAACAAAGTTCTCGAGGTACCAAATTTCCTCTTTTCAGAAAGTGCCTACCCACAAATCGGGATAAAGCAGTTAATTACATCTTCCTGTTAATAGGCAGAAGAAACGTACTTTTTTGGACTTTTTGGGGTGTAGCTTCCAAAGGAAATAGTTTGGAAAACAAATTTTGTGCCCACACCTACCTTTTTTTTACACAGGTACAAAAAATTACGACCTATTCACTAAATCAATGTCTTTAACAGTAAATTAGAGTTGAGAAATCAAACAGTGCGTAAATTAATCAGTTTTTGACTAGCGTTTGGTCCCCAATGCTTTGTCGTAGAACAAACATGGATAGTGGTGGGTTTTTAATCTTTTTTAATATTGTGTCAGCGATGCGATGAATGGAATCAAAACCACCCCACAGCTTTCCGTGTAAAAATACAACCTGACTGTATTGTTTTGTAATTTTCACCTAGGCAGAATGGGATATAGAGAATGATCAGAGCGAGGCGGGCCTCGCGGCCTCGAAGCAAATGCTGTCATTTGCGATGATAGGCGACATGAACCGTTCTGAGCAGGAGAATTTATACCGCACCTCCAGGAAACTGAGCCTGGTACCGAGCGCGTGCGGTAATCTCTTGGAACGACGCACGTCTACGAGCAGAAACTTCGACGTGAGCAGCTCTCCTCAGCGATTTTCCGAAGACTTAGTCCTCAGCGTGCTTAAAAGTCCGATCAATCATGTTAGTGCGGAGAGTAAGGAGGTTGACATCGGGCCGTCGCCCGGTTCCGAAGACGAGCTGTGCGTTAACACTCCCGAAGAGGACACCAGGTAATACATCTCAATCATGTCGCCGGTGTTGAATTGTAATTTTCTTGGTAAGGTTTAAATCGGGCGGAAGCGACGATGAGTTAACAGAATGCGAGCCTATGGAGAAGTTGCCCTTTCTGCAGAGATTGAGAGGTCATCGCATGCCGAGGTTTGGCGAGGCGCACCACAAGCGCGTCCCTACACCTTTGAAACGAAGGCAGAGATTCCTGAGGAATAATAAGGCTAAGGACGTAATCGCCGCGGAGGACGTTGTCGATGAGGAGGACGTGGAAGACGCCACCGACGCTGGTCCTCGCGGAGTTCCCGATCCGTATTATCCCATTTATTTACCGATCGATCAGGCGTTTAAAACAAAGTATGTGTTCCACCACAAAAAGGGAAAGACTTGTCAGGAACGGACTTACGTTTTTTTAGAACATCCAGGAGGATGGTTGTGTTTCTTCTACCACTTTACAGTGTAAGTACACTCTATTTTTTTATTATCATTGAGTATTTTATCCATCACATGTATATGTAATTGTGTCTTACAGAGGGTTGAAGCGTAAAATAGGTACAAATTTAATTCTTCATGACACGGAAACGGGTAGCTCATTGCGGATTAGTATTTCATGGATTCTTATAATGATAATCCTATGGAAATCTACTGATCTAAAATATTCTCTTCTACTTCCGTAATAAGATTGTAATAATTAGCAATTCAAATTCGTCGTGAGTGTAATGTTACGAGAGGCTCTATCATAACAGATCGTATGTTTGATTTAGTTTGTTGTCCTCTCAAATACAAATTGAGTTGTGAAAGGCAACGTTGGTGTTTAGAACTCGGTTTGTTTAGGAAAGACGTTTGCCTGGATATAATCTCAATTTGTCTATTCAATGCAATGGTTCCGTAGTGACTGTCAACGGTCTGTAATTAATTGTAATAAAAAAGCTACTATTAAAAAAATAAACACTTTGTATTACACGTAACTTCACACTAGAAAAGCATGGAATTAAAATCATAGCGGCGACATTTCCAAATCGGCACTATCAAGACTATCCCTTCAGAAACCAAACGATCGGCGCGGCGCTTAAATTATAAATATATCTTTAAATTTCTATCACGAATTACATAATTTCGTTTCGGATACAACGTAAGCAGTAGTTTCATAATTTTTGACGGCGAAAGTGGTGGGATCATGTATTCCGGTGCGAATGGTAAATCGTTATGGCCATCGTGCAGTTCTATGGGACAATCTAAATCACAATCAACTAACGGGGTAAAAAAAATTGGGTTTGGGGATCAAAACAAGCATTTTTGTCCAAATAAATCGAGAGTCGAACGTGTTTAGTTTGGGAGCCAACCCCCAAAAAGTGGGCTCTTTAATTTTGGTCTCAGCAACCATAAGAGTTGGACAGACTGGTGGCGAATAATAGGTTTTTGAGTATGACTTTTCCGATTTTGCAAATTTTTTTTCAAAATTCGTATCACGAAAGGGCGCGCCCCTAAATGGGGGTGCGAAAAAGATTCTGATTTCGACGAAATTTGGTATCTGGGGGAAAATATGGAAATTCGACAAAAAAAATTCCACTGCAATTCTTGGTCAGTTATACTCATTTGAAGATTGGGCCTTCGGGTCACAAAGTGTCCCCGCCTACTACTGAGTGATCTAATTTGTATTTATTTGAAAATGTGGCAAATAACAAAAAAAAACGATTTAAGACGATTAACTGATCATAAAAAATTCGATAGCTTGATCATGGTATTGAAGTCTGCAAATTCGATTTCAAAAAGATGTAGATTGTGTGTGGCTACGGGTGGTAGGAAAATTCTATTTAAGTAGAGTTCCATTACAATCAATAAACATTATTCCGAATATCATAATGAGAATCGGTGTAGTTTAGATTATATTGCAAATGCGATGGTCCACGATATTGACCTGTAAAGTGGATATGATTTCTAACCTTTTGATTTTCCGTATCAGGATATCGGACAAATCTGACAAGTTTTCGCATTCCAAAAAGTGTTGAAACTGACTCACTTAAAGGAATTATGTTATTTATGAGTCCATTAGCCCACTTTGCAGCGCTATAAAGTTCTGTATAACCCTTTGAATGCAATCATTGGCCGTGTAACACTTAAATGGGAACAAAAAACCATTATAGTATTGAATATAGTGTAGAGTATGTCAGGATTGCATAAAATTGTATTATAAGTAATCTGCAAACCATACCTAACAATACATTCTGCAGTGCTTCTTACAGGCAGTATTAAAGGTTAATTTTGCCTTAAATATGAAGTTGACAGGTTTTTCTTTAGATGAAAGTCGTTACGGGCTATTACACGTCCTTTATCCCAGTGATTTTTACGGCCGATCGACTTAACTTGCTGACTTTTTCCCACCACGCGCTCGATACATGCCCGATCTAACGCATAATTAATTTTTTTCGTATTGCGCTTGCAATCTTTTACGAACCCCTCCGGCTACCTCTCTCGACTTCATCCCCGCTTTTTCGTTTGTTAAAATACGCCTTCAAAATGGATGATAATCGGTTGAACGGCCTTTATTCATTCTACCAATAGCATTAATTTCTTTTAACCAATCCCGACTCCGAACAGGCACCAAAAACTTGAGTTACCGAAAACCTTTGATTAGGCGGTTCACGTCCTGAATAATAGCGGATCCGAATCAGCCCTTTGATCACATACAGTCCATTAGTTTGCTTTTATGATGCGACAGACTGGCGTTATTAACTTTTTTCACGTAGTTAATCGCAGTGTCGTATCCAGAAACGATAGGCCCAAAAAAACAATACACATGAGACTATAATGAGACCAGCCTGTACAGGGTGAGTCAACGATTGCGCGGAGTAATTTAATGCCTTGAAGATAAGATTTTTCGATAAAGTGCTTTTGTATTATGATATGGTTGAATATTCTCCACATTTTAAAAGTATTTGGAATTATACAGGGTGTGTCTACAGAGTAGGGCGCCAAAATGGTACTTTTTTTTAAATAGAACGCCCTGTATTTGAATGCATTTTTGAATTCTACGTGTTAATATCCGAAAAGCTAGTAAAGGACAAATAAATACATCTACTATGAAACATTAAAAATATAGCTTACAGGGTGTTTTTTTGGTAGGTCCAAAGTTGCAAAACTTCATATTAAAAAATCTCACTTTTTTTAAATGAACACCCTGTATATTTTTCTGTCCTATCTCTGATAGTTTTCGAAATATCTTGGTTTTCCTGGGTTTTATATTCTAATCTTAAATAAGTTATATGTAATTTACATAATAGTGAGGTGACCATGCAAAAAAAAAGGTAATCCAAAACTAAAAGGGAAATCATATCGATTAATTTATTTTTCAAACAATTTATTTTAAGTCCAAAAACTGGAGAATAAGTAAAAACATTTGACTACAAAGCAAATTTAATTTAACTCCTAATGTCATCCAGTCAATGATATTAGTTTCATTTTTTTTCATATTCACCTCGTTATTATGTAAATTAGAACTTATTTCAGATTAAAATATAAAAAATAGACAAACCAAGATATTTGTTTATGTTTTTACTATCAAATTTATTCTCCAGTTTTTTGACTTAAATGGATTATTAGAAAAATGAATTAATATGATTTTAGCTTTGAACGAGGCAGATAAAAATTGCCTTTTTTTGCATGGCCACCTCACTATTATGTAAATTACATATAACGTATTTAAGATTAAAATATAAAAACCAGGAAAACCAAAATATTTCGAAAACTATCGGAGATAGGTATAGGACATTATTATCAAAAGTGAAGGTTCTTGGAGGAGGTAAAAGGTGACAGAAAAATATACAGGGTGTTCCATTAAAAAAAAGTGAGATTTTTTAATATGAAATTTTGTAACTTTGGATCTAGAAAAAAACACCCTGTAAGCTATTTTTTTAATGTTTTAGTAGATGTATTTATTTGACTTTTACTTAACCCAGGATAAAAGATATAAAACCTGGAATCAAAATTTAAGCAATAATTTTGACAATATACTGACACTTGCAAATGTCCAATTTTTCTTAAAAATCGAATTATCTTTAAAACTACTAGCTTTTGGGATATTAACCATATAATAAAAAGATGTACGATTACACGTAGAATTCAAAAATGCATTCAAATATAGGGAGTTCTATTTAAAAAAATACACCATTTTGGCGCCCTACTTTGTGGGTGTCCCTGTATACTTCCAAATATTTTTAAAATATGGAGAATATTCAACCATATCATAATACAAAAGCACTTTATCGAAAAATCTTATCTTCAAGGCATTAAGTTACTCCGCGCAATCGATGACTCACCCTGTACATCTTATACTATTCGCGACTAAAAATCTTGCAACCCTAAAGAAATTCCACTCAAGACCTTAGCTTGGAAAGAACCCTTAAAACCGTTCCAACTACCAAAATCGAATTAAAATCACGCCTATACCCATGTGTGAACAAATTCGACTGAATGCATCCCATTAAAGGGCTCCCGTTACTTTACTTTTGTAAAGATCTATAATTAGAACGCAATCTTTTATTGTAAGACTGAGTGACTGATCTCCAACAAAACATTAACCCCCGAATTGCACCCCACTAGACGATTCAGCGAGTCTCTTACCCCCTTACCCTTTAATAGTAGGTAAGCACTTTAAAATACTCCTACACTTTGCACTTGCAACTGCACCTCTTTTAGTGCACAACTTCTGGGAGTAGGTTGTCATGCAGATTTAGTTTCTGTACGTAGTATGTGTAAGTAATGCAGGAGGTTGATGGTTATAATTATATGTCCAATTACTTACGTGACGACAATTCACAGAAGTGGGGTTATTAAAACTGTATCGAAAGACCGAGTGAATCTCAGCGAGAAATAGTCCGTCTGAGCTAGGGATGAAAGGTAACGTAAGTAA
The DNA here is from genome assembly GCF_008802855.1 of Photinus pyralis. NCBI lineage: Eukaryota > Metazoa > Arthropoda > Insecta > Coleoptera > Lampyridae > Photinus > Photinus pyralis. Next base: position 35,299,983 of record NW_022170738.1, on the reverse strand, counting down.
TATAAAGAAAAAGAACGTAAACCCTTATAATGAAATATTGATGTTTGAAAGAAGCTTAAATTGATTTTCTCAAAATTTTTTTCCAATTTTTTAACCCTCCGTGTTGAGACCTTTCAGAACAGGGCGACTTAAACTGACGTCTGTTTCAAATAAAATTCTCCTAAAAGTTTTTTTAGCAGTTGTCAAATGGCGTTAACCGCTGACATGTCAAACTCGAATGTCTTCTACGTCACGTATCACGTCTATATCTCGCGCCAAATTGTTTTTTACTTTTCTCGTGCTACTTTTCATTTGAGAAGATGCTCTAAGACAACATAATGCAATTCGATTAATTCGCGCACATCCATTTTCTCGAGAATAATAGCGCCGGTTTACCATTTGAACATTCCATTTAGATTGCACTTCAAAAGTTGCTTCCCACATAGAGCTCGATAATTTAAAGCGAAACTTGCCGTTCGTTTGTGTCTTTGCTTCATTACATCGCCGGTTATGTTACGGTTCCATTACATCTCTGTTATCGCTTAGTACGTTTGAGAAAGCAATTAATATCAATTCCGTTCGTTACGTTACGAAATGTCAATAATCTTCAAATTCGGAACTGCACGAAATATATAGCATTTCGGGAAGTTTACGGCTTGTTACCACTACAAAACCGCAGCTTTGAGAGGAACGTGGCTTTAATCGAACGTGTACTCCCTACAATGTTTCCAGCTTTGGTTAGTGGGATACTCTGTGTCTGGGATGTAATCCATGGAATGCCCTTATGTACTAATGACTTCCTCAGGCTGTATGAAAAAGCAACGGACGTGGTACGCGTTTAGGCTTTTGTCAGCACGATTGGAGGCTATCCTAAACCCTACATTCCATGCTATCGTCAGCGTTAGAGGGTTCCAATTTCAAACAAAATCGGTGCCTCCTGCGTACGTATAATGTGTTGGCAAATGAAGGAATTTAAGCATTTTTATAGTAATCCCTGATGAAGGTATTTGATATCAGCACCCGCCCTCGGTCGGCACTTCTTCCCTGTGTTACTTGCATATGATGCCAACAATTTAGCAAAGCATGAATCCATTAGCTGTAATAGTTCCATGTGGGACACCCTATGGATTATCATTGTTCCAAATTTCAATGATACGATACAATAAGTGTGTAAGTAAAAACTTCGCAGCCCTTCTGTGGGACTTGTAAGCATATATGTAGTCACCCCTAACGTACCGTTTTCGGCACGTAGGCGCACGGTTAATAATTTATTACTACTTTACGCAAAGTTCAAGGGCAAAGTGGTAGAATACTCGTTAGCTCTAAGGACTATCGCTCTCGATCTGTTATCTGTACCTACCATCAGAACGGCGACTTGTATTGTGGTTAGAAATTAGCCGAATTCTTTATTTGTAGGAAAGGTGCAGTTAACTAAAGGATTCCTTTACTGAATCCAGAACTTAAATGGAGCGGTAGCGGCTTATAACTTTCGTCACCACTTAGCGGAAAGTTAGTCGGAAAAGTTTGTGCTTACTTATGTCTTTTCCGCACATATAATTTGCTGACTCCGTATAAGGCATCGTAGTGAGGGTAGTCCTCCGTTTGGCACTCGCAGGCATTATTTACTCGAGTGTTAAATTGTCCCTATACAAGTCATTACAGAAAGTACTTTTGCCTATGACAATTTACATGTGCGTGTAGTTTGGCGTACTGCAACCATTTCTTGTGGCAAAGTCACCTTGCTAATTTCACACAAGTTTCTTTGACATAAATTAATCAAATAAGACACACAGGCACTCAGGGCCAAAATAACACCTACCACGCAAACAAGCGATTGATAGACAATTAATTAGAGCAAATCCTAATTACCTTCCACGTGCAAATAATGTAAAATCTCCGGTCGTAACTCCGATTTTCAAACAGACACAAGATTCTGATACTTCGAAACTTCACTTCGTCGATTGCACTCAATCTTCGAATTAAATTACAAATATATTATTGGCCCTTCTGATGGTGGACAAACTCTCTTTAACTGATAACTTGAAGGACTTCTGTTAAGCGACAAACACTCGATAACCACAGCACACCGATTAATTTTTTTCGTAAACGGGAAAATACGTTTCCGCTTAAACCGACTGACGTTCACTGTTAACATGACGACCTCAATCTCTTAATAGCTAAGTAGCACTCAACTAACTTCCTTCCTCTTTCATTTCTCAAAATAAAACGCGCCCTCGAAAGATCGAACTGCACTTGTGTTAAACACGGCGATACCACGCTTATCTTGAAATTTAATTAGCGTACGCAGCGATAACAGTTTTTATCGCAGACCATTTACAATAGCTACGCAAATGTTCTAGATGTTCCTTATTTTACCAACACAAAATTACTTTACAATAAAATAAACAAAATTAACAAAGAAATTTTTAAGCTAATAATTCTGAGAAAAAATTGACCTCGAATTCAACCAATATGATCGAGATTGTACTTAATCCCAAATTCCAACCAACTTTAACGTTAATAATAAATGAAATTAAAATACAGGATGATCCATCATTAGTGCAGATGCCGAAGCGAAACAAAACATCCGCTTGACGTAGTTTACACAACAACATTGATTTCATGGTTTGTTTTCACACCAGAGCTGGGTCGAGCGTTCTAAAAAAACCGCTAGAGCGGTGAGTGCTCTAATTGTCTCAAAAATGTTCGCGATCATCGAGCACTCCTAAAAGTGCTCGAGCGGTTTATCGCAAGCGCTCGGGAAAAGTACTCGTGAGCGGAAAAAACGCTCAAGAGCGGAAAAAGCGCCCGGGAGCGGAAAAAAAACCGCTCGCGAACGGTGCTTAATTCTTCAGTGCTTGAGAGCGGTTAACAGTGCGAGCGAGCGAAAAAAGCGCTCGCGAGCGAAACAAGTATAAATTGTGCACAACTCTTGTGCAGTTAAAGCGCATTTTTTTAAATCGAAATAGCTTTTGTTTTGACATCCCCAATGGATATATTTCTTGCAGACGTCTCAATCGCCCTTTGTGAGTACTTCTTCCGACAATCCGTTCTTTCGGTATAAGGGAATATACCCGATCACGATAAGAGGTCGAGGAGGAGGGCTATGGTTGGCAGAAATGAATTCCTTTCGTTGAGACCTTTCATTAGAGTACCATGAAGGATAAAACTAGTTCCACCCTCCCCTCCCCCTCCACCCGTACTTTGATAAGAGGACAGAAAGAAGGGCAGTAGTTGGTAGAAAACGGTTCCTTTCGTTGAGACCTTTAATTAGAATAATATGATGGGTACAACATGTGTTAACCCCCCCCCCCCTCTGCCCCGTTTCGAACTACTCCTAGGGGAATCGTCCTAGAGTCATGGAATTTTTTGCAGTAGGTAGCGTATACCTTGAAGGTGTGCCAGACGGCCATCAAATTTCGCAGTCTAAAAGCCCCCCCCCCCCCCCCCCATCGAATTATTTCTTGAGATACGACAACCAATTGGTCTCAGATTTTGCATGCCTTTAGTGGTGCCAAGTTAAACTTTAGAAAATGGGAGGGAGTAGGGGGGTAAACACATGTTCTACCCTTCATCGTATTCTAATGAAAGGTCTCATCGAAATAAATTGGTTTGTACACACTATAACTTTCCCGTGCGACTCTTTTTCGAGATAAGTGCGCGACGAGGCCTGGGAAGGGGGGGGGGGGGTTAAAAATGATTTTTATCTCTCATTGTATTCAAATTAAAGGTCTCAACGAAAGGAACTGTTTTCTACCAACTACTTCCCTTAATTCTGGCCTCTTATCAAAGTACGGGGTGGAGAGGGAGGGGGGGGGGCCTTGTTTTATCTTTCATGGTACTCTAATGAAAGGTCTCAACGAAAGGAATTCATTTCTACCAACCATAGCCCTCCTCCTCGACCTCTTATCGTGATCGGGTATATTCCCTTATACCTCAAGAACGGATTGTCGGAAGAGGGTAATCACAAAAGGCGATTGAGACGTCTGCAAGAAATATAACCATTGGGGATGTCAAAACAAAAGCTAATTCGGTTAAAAAAATGCGCTTTATCTGCACAAGAGTTGCTCTATCGTGTCTCGTAGCGAGGAGGTGTTTGTTTTGTGCAATACGCGTAGCCTGATCTTCCTGACACTACACTGTCGTGATTAGTTTCCACTTTAACGCCCTTTCTTAACTTAGCGTTGAGTTTTTTTTTAGAGGTATTACTTCATCCGCATCAAAATCCGGCGTGCGCGCTTACTCCTGAACCCACCCCTACTCTTTTTTTATTTTCTAACACGCCTCAAAAATGACGCTGATAGGTTACAGCAGCCATCTTTACAATAAATTGCGCCTACTTCAACCAATCCCGCGCGTATAAGAGCCATTAATTAGAAATTAACAGGTTTCAAGATTGCCGATGCCGCGTTTCTCAAGCTGCGTCATGGTATCATTATAAGCAATTCTGATTCAGCTGTTTGGCCACCTAATAGTCCGGTTAAAGTAGACATTCACCCGAGCATTCACCATTCCATAAATTCCCAAGGAGCTGAAAATTTACAGGGCCGTTAGGGATACCATTATAATGAAATTGTCCCAATCGATCCCGTGTGTGCAAAACGTTTTATTCAAGGTCAAAGTTTGCAAAAAGGGTTTTTTTTGGATCCTCGTAATAAAAGACGTGTGCAATTAGCTTGTCTTCCTCCAACCTCGGCTTCTGCTCAACAACATCGAGTATATTATCAGGTTCAAGTATGGCTCAGTAATCAACTGGACTCAGAAGAACGGGGTTGGAAGTTAATTGATAATGTCTTGGAACCAATCCACACACTACTTCCACCTGCACCAGAGAAGCTCCTTAATACTATTTTTTGCAACTGCAAAAAGAAGTGTACTTCGAAATGCGGCTGCAGAAAAGTAGGTTTATTTTGTTCACCAGCATGCACCAGTTGTCAAGGCCAATCGTGCTCAAATTTTTAAGCTTCATCAGAAGAAGATCCTTACATCGACGACGAAACACCTGATGATTCTGTTTGAACAATTTACCTTGACTCAGGAAGAAGACGAAGAAAAACAAGAAGTTTATGGAGAAAGAGAAGACAAAAAAGAAGAATAAATCGAATGAGAAGACCTATTATTCTACTAGGATTAACTAAAATAGACCATGGAGTAGGCCTACTGGGGAAACCACGTTAAAAAAAAATGTCAAGTACACTACCTCACAGGTGGCGTGGAATCGTGTGCCTAGTATAGAGACTAGAACATTAGTAAACTTTGGAATCGTCTTTTCTCAGAAGTACCTCAGAAGATCTTAGGAGAAGAAGTGTAAGGACATTTTTTGTATATAATTGCATGATTATGATTTTGTCTGAGCTATTTTTATCATAAAACTAACCGTTTCGCTAAAAAATCCAGAAAACGCATTTTTGCGAACTTTGGCCTTCAATAAAATTTTTTGCACACATGGGATCGATGAGGACTTTTCACAATTTCACTATAATGGTATCCACAACGTTCATGTGAATTTTTAGCTTCTTGGGAATTTATGCAAGGGCTAACTTGACCGGACTATAATTGTGTTATCGCTCGTTATCGCCCAGAAAGGCGCTGATAAATTTCTTTCACCATTAATCGTTCAGGACGCAAGTGTTGTAGAAACCAGCCCTCTCATAGAACCACTATATATATTTCATCTAAAACCCTCACGAAATTCAATTCCAAACCATTAATTGCGAGAAAACCACCCTTAAACTCGTTCCAACCACCAAAATTTCATAACAACGCATCTATAATAATGTGTCCTAATTACTTAATGATGAACTATATAATTTAAAGGAGGAGAATTGGCATAGAGTGTCGTGGAAAAATCCCACCTCTGACACTGCAACAAAAAACGATACTTAGATACCATTAGCCAAGATGTGCTGGCCTTGACACGGGGACAGAAACCACCCCAATCTTGCACTGATTACCCTGAAGCGGTGTGCTCTGCGTCACCTACAGTGGGAACCCGAAACTCGTATCAAAGTCATATAAAAAGCAATCGTCTACGGTGCCAGGATCTTCACCATTACTAGTCGCCTACTTCTCGAAAAACAAAAAGTTTACATATCCCGAAACCCAAGTCCCTCTCGCCTCCTGTTACTTCAAACCAAAAGAATAAGGTATTTTAAAAGTGTGCCCCAAATCGGGAAATCGGTAAATATACAGTGATATTCTTGTAGAAGTAGACACAGGGATTTCCTATGTCTACTTTCAAATAATAAAAAGTCTTCTGAAAGACGCCTAATTTTATCCAACCAAAGTAACTTCTTGAAACAAATAAATATCTGGCTGCCGTATTAATTATTAATTTGAATATTGTTGCTTTGGCTTCACAGAGAATAAATCTGTTAAGCTCCTTTAGTTGTAATCGGCACTATACCAATTGGAAATATCAACTTTTTCTCGCAGACGAACGAAAATTAGAATACGGAAGTAAAAGCGATAATATTCAAAGTAATTAATACGACAGGCAGATATTCATTTGTTGTAGGTAGTTATTTTGGTTGCATAAACTTAGGCGTCCTTTAGAAGACTTTTTATCATTTTAAAGTAGACAGAAGATTCCTATAGGACATCCCTATGTCTACTTCTACATGAATATCACTGTATATTATAGAATAGTACATTAGCACGTTGCCAATGTTAATTGTGCAAATTAATTAATTCTTATCTTGGTATTTTCATTTATGCGTATGCACTTCCAAAAACTTAGTGTAATCAGTGGCAGAAATTATTACACTGTATCCGAACTGATTCACCGAGACACATTTCTAATTATCCTCGATCTTTCTCATCTTCTGACTGCTCATGCAATGTTAAGGACTAACTTTGTAGTTGTTTCCCCTGAGACAAACTACGAAGTCGAATGTCACCCATTTAAAATTTAAAGGAGCAATTCAATTAAGATGGTGCACACCGTTGATGAGGTTACGCAAAGATGCAGAGAACAATTAGCGCCAACGTCACTTTCAATTAACGATGTCCAAAAGCACGAATATTACAACTAAGCGGTAGAGGCTTTGTGTTTTTAGCATCAAATTTTGTCGTGATTTTTAGATTAGAATCAAATGGTTCTGTTAACATAGAGGGCTCGTAAGTTACGTATACATAAAGGTAATTACATTACCATATTTACGCAACCACTTTGATTACAAAGGGAGATTTAAGCAATGTAGAACGACAAATTTATTCATTAACGTAAGGTCGGCTCTAAGTGAATCACAGTTTTAATGAACTATTGGCATGAAAATTTGACATAATATACAAAAGTTGCTAATAAGAGGGGTTCTTAATGTATTCGAGTCGACCGCCTGCTTTAACTTGTAATTAGGCAAATAACTTGGGATTCTTCATCAGGGAGATTTTGATGAAAAGCTAATCAGCACAAATTCCAATTAAGTACTATAATTACATTGGCTGTAAAAAATGGGATACAAATTAAATTGTTGTGTTTTCCCGTAATCAAGAATCAATATGCGATATTAAACCTGTTAGGTACCACACTTCATTAAAACAGAGAGCCAATTCGTAGATTTAATCGAATGGGTGAATGTTTAATGAAATCTGGAATCCAATTAGGGAAAAAGCTGTACGGCATTGCAAGAAGTTAAAAATGTTAATTATGTTAATCGGTTGAATGCAGCCCAGTCCTGCGTTATGATTATGAACGTAAACTCGTTTCTCCATAAGCCAAAACAAAAGGACGATCAAACATGGGCGCTTTTCGATTTAACAAAGTAATTACAAGCGAAGGCACACATTCCACTCTCTTAATAAATACAACAGGGGTGGGATGATCTATTAAATTGTCGGATTCGAGTTTTTTAATTACAAATTCCACAACAGCTGCGGATTTCATTTTCCAATTGATGCAACTGCAATTATTGATACAGGTGAACTAGAAACTTCTCGTTACGTACGTGATTTTTGTTGTTTGTACCTACGCGGTTAAACTAATTCAAGTTAATTTGTAGTTTCCACTAACTTCCGACATCCCGTTCACTCCCAATTCGCATATTGGTGGATTTTGCTAAAAACCCGCCACAAAATAGTACTCAATTTTTGGGTTCTTATAGCTCGAGCTACTATTGACGACATGGGAAAGAGAAACCGTGATTAGGACTCTTCAGAAAATTTTTTGCACCCAAAGTCGACTATCTTTCGAAGACGCGCGCCTTGCGAAAGGTGATTAATTTCACCCCTAGGAAAAAAAAAGGAAAAAAATTCAGTCACGCAGGAGTAGTGCGCGTTTACAAGATCCTTCCGACGACACCAACTTGAAAACAATCGGACCAAAACTGTAGGAGAATATAGGAAAAAACTAAAAATCTCCAATTTAGTAATACACGCTCGGGGATGGCGCCCAGATGGTGCCGACCACATATCATGTAGCCGCGTCCCTAAAGTTATTAGTTACACGTCCCTGTAGGTACATGTACACTCCTCGTCTTTCTACAAGCATTCTTCTACGGGCCCGCATTTGCAGCCAGCCAGCCGGCAAAAGTGAAATTTTAAGCTCCCTTTTCACAAATAAATTTGCAAAAATGCGCTGAAAAAGTAAAGATTAGTAAAAAATGTAAAAAGGTTTTCGCCTTGAGGCGTAGAACTTGAGCGCATTTTCCATGAATTAATCAGTACTTCCCGAAAGGCCATGTAATTGACTAATGACTATGTAACAGATATTTGCTTTCCTTACAAGAATCTGTGGTTAAAATTTCAAATCAATATGTATCTATAAATAAGAAAGTTGACATTGAGCAGTGCGCACGTTTTATTTTTACAGTATGCGATATGCTTGTCTTTACTAGAACATCTGTGGTTACAATTTCAAAGAAATATTTTCATAAATAAAAAAGTTGACATTTGGCTCACGTCTGATTTTACAATATACGATATGCTTGTCTTTATTAGAAGCATCTGTGGTTAAAATTTAATATGAAGTACCTCCATAAAGAAACAAGTTGACATTGCGTAGTTTGCGCATGCTCACATCTAATTTTTATAATATGCAATATTCATGTCTTTACTAGAAGCATCTGTGGTTAAAATTTCAAAGAAATATCTCCATAAGTAAGAAAGTAGACATTGCGCAAGTTGAGCATGCGCACATTTGATTTTTAGAATCTGCAATATGCTTGTCTGTACTAGAAGTATCTGTGGTTAAAATTTAAAAGAAATATTTCCATAAATAAGGCAGTTGACAATGCGCAGTTTGCGCATGCGCACGTCTGATTTTTACAATGTGCGATATGCTTGTCTTTACTAGAGGCATCTGTATATCTCGGTAGATAAGAAAGTTGACATTGCTCAGACTGCGCATGCGCACATTAATCATCAAGAATTTTCTTGGTTGAGATGCCAGAGGTATTAGCAAAAAGAACGAACTCAATATCTTGAAAACTGTAGGACTGACTGTTAAGGCCTCTGATGGACGAACGGGCAGAAGGAAAAAGTGGCCATAATAGCGCCTTCCAACATGAGTTGGAAGATGCGCTAAAAAACAAGCAAACTGGAACGAAAAGCAAAAAAGATAAAGTTGAAGAAGGAACAAAGGCAGATGAAATTATATAGAGCACCTATTTCGTGAAAATCTGATAATATTTAACGAGGATGGAAAATATTTTTTGACATTGTAATGTAGTAAGAAAACGGGAAAATATTGAAAAGTTAATGTGGAAAGATATCGTGAAAACCTAAATAACAGCCGTGCGTAAGGGGTGAAAGGGTTGAAATACACGGTGTTCCAACGAAAATTGGTTCCCCTTGTAAATTTTATTAGAGACGAGGGGTCAAATATAATATAATACAATATAATTTCAAAAGGAATTTTATTATGGAGTTTCACTACCTGTTTTATTTTTTTATTTGTTACGCAGTTGTAAACGTTGATTAACAAGACAAAACGCAAACGGGTAAACGTCATGTTTAAACGCTACTGACAGCAGACCTGTAAAAATTTTACAAGTTAGTATTCTAGTAATTTCATTGGCCAGAATTAATGCGAAGTCTCTGTTACATGGATAACATGATATTTTAGACATTTCTTCGAGATCAATTTAAGAACTAATTATTTACGTTTACTATTGTTTATAAATGAGTAACAAATAAAATATTGTACATTATACGCCAGGTAATAGTTTTTACTGGCTCTAGGAGATGACAGGCTCGCCAGTCAACTTCTCCTATCGCCAGTAAAAACTCACTTACCTGGCTAATAATGTAAAATACTATAAGATCGATCGTTTAGTAACAGAGCACTTTGCAGCGAACCTTTACAAGGAAATGGGAATTGGTCAAGGTTGGCCAAGAGGAGTGGGTCTTCCAGTGAGACAGCCACCGAGGTTTGACAAAGCTTATATAATGTTGGGCGCCATGTATGGACAAGCCTCACCAAAAAAAAAAAAAAAAACTAAAAAAGAAATATGAATTCAAGCTTTGTAGAGGTATTGGCGGGTGATATTTACTTGCCTAAAACATTAAATAAGTTTGCAATTTGATGCAATGCGAATTTCTAGGACAGCTGTCTTTTTAACTTAAATGTATCGCGTTAACAGTAACGACAAAGCCAAAAGATAAATGACAAGAAACAGTTAATCATTCCGCAGCTTTTGTATTCAGGTAGAGCTTTTCGTCACGACAATGGGAAAGATAAACGGCAAGATAAACTAAGGGACAAAGGCACCGATGGATATCGATCTTCGATTCGAAAATGAGTGTTGAAATTTCATCCAGAACAACGGTACATCTCAATTTGCTTTGGATACACAAAAAAGATATACACAGTACATCCATAAACTATAATACCAATAATCAAACTAATTTCAATTCAATTTAAACTTACGTACCTTATTAATAAATGGGTTGCGGATTGCGATATAGGTACTTACGATTAAGACAGAACATTCGCAATTATATCCTCCCTATTGGAGTTGTTAGGTGAATCCGTTCACTATTTATTCCAGAATCCCCAAGCAATGAATCCAATTTCCAGAGATTAGTAAAATGTGGATGATGGCAATTAAAATTCCATGCGTTCTAACTAACGCCTCCACTGTTTGTTTAAACGAAGTGCACGTTGCGCGTTGTTAAAATTTGAACAATAGATGGAGTCATCTATTTAAAAGTTACGAGGATCTTTCAAGAAGTAAATATTGGCTGCTTCGTGATGGAGAATAGAAATCGTTACAGTTATTATTGTACAAAAACAATGTAATTTCTTGACAGTTTGATTATAAATACCGAATAATCACAGTTTTCCTGATACCGTTAAAATGAGCCTATTATACATACCTAAAATAAAGAAACTATAAACTCAGCGTATCAGATCCACAATTTTTTATTCCAGCTTTAATGCTAAGGTTTATTGAGGATTTGTCATTTAATTGTGTGTCATTAAAATTATTTGTAACGAACTCACTCCAACTGTTTATTTGAATTTCTCAAACATTAATCACAAACCAAAACCGAGGAAGGATGAGCCACAGAACGAGATAACTGAAGAACAATTTGAATGACATTCTAAGAACCCCTATACTACGGACGGAGATAAAAAAAATGGCAAATTGCGTGGTTACTTACAGAGGACGAACGGGAGCAGATTAAATTATTTCTCTTAAGGCGAGTCTGAAATTTTCGAACTGCGCCCCCAACTGATTTATAATAGATTTCGTTCTGTTAATTAGTCCCCCCTCGAGCAACAACCCTATGCATATATTTTTAATTAGCGATTGTGGGATATTCGAAACAATGCCATGTTGAAAATCTCTTTCAATTTGATTAATGTTAGCAATACTTGCGATTATAAGATGTGAGCCAGTTGTGTTCCAGATTTAATTAAAATTAAATCTTATCTTGCTAGGGATCATTACATACATACATGGTATATGAAAATTTAGTTTTGATTAAATAATCCAAGCATTTAATCACAACATAAAAATGAAATAGTGTAAAACAAACCATAATTTTAAACAGAGGTGCCTTAATAAAAAAAACTTATGTTCAACTAATTTTGAATGTAACATGCGCTTCGTTTTGAACTGTGTGATTTAGAAAATGAAAAAATAAGGTAAATTATGATTTTGAAATACGATAAATGTATTGGCCGGTAAAATCGGTTGCCGCTTAAAGTTAAACGCGGGACACAAAAATATAATTACCATTAATTGATTAATGGGATCTGGGGAAGGGAAGCGTCGACCAGTTTATTTGTCAGGTTGTTCTATCGTTTTCGCTCAGATGGTGTTACGTTGAACGACTATAAATTGTTCATTCATTTATTCCTACTTGACAAATTTATGGAATGAAATTTGAGTTATAAACGCGTCCATGACAGATCGGTTGTCGTTTGTTACAAATTAAATTTGCCTTATTTCTCCCTCTGTGCTGATCTCGCGGGATGCTTTTCAATATGTGGGTTGTTTTCCGTATTGACCCTGATATTTTAAACAAATCTGTTGATGCCTACTTGAAGATAAGGAAAGGATAGCCAATTCAGAGTGGACATTATTACCCTTACTGTATTGGTTACGTCACTTGTTTGGGAACCAATTTCAAACGAGTTCTTAGGGCTTTGTCAATACATGAGCGAGAAAGAGATGGTAAGAATTTGAAATAGTGGAAAATTGGTTTAGAAACTAGTGACGTAGAGGTTATGTTTAGTACTAACAACTGTATGTATATATAGCGTATTCAGGGAGAGGAGCGTAATTTCCGGTTTTATTTCCTCAAGATTTTTCAAATCAGTCGCCAATTACGATCGGACTTGATAACGCCATCTTCAAAGGAACGCGTCCCCACTTACGCCGAACTAACGCGCTTAGCGTAACATCTACATATCCGCGATACGCACACGTGCGTTTATTAAAATTCGTCCGATAACAAAACTTCTTATCGCAAACGACCAGATGTCCCTACATTAACACGCGATTTCAGGTTTTACATTTAAATACACAAATTTACATAAACAATTTGCGAATTCTGTGCTTTTTCGTAGATAATCTCCCAGATCTACACTTTCGGTACAGGGTGCCCCGTCATTATTTTTGATGTTTAGACCAAAATAACGTCTACATGCTGTTGTTTACACAACACTATTTTTGGGCTAAGCAATATAGTACCTTTTTATTCGCAAAAATTGCACGTATTAATGTCTTAGATGGAAAGTTAGATATATTTTTGTCATTGGGTTGCAAAGAGGCATTCTATTTCTGGGAAATGGCGCACACCGCTTTTTTATGTTATGATATAAAATTTCATTCCAACGGAGCTTTAATTGAAATTAAGCAAGTGAGCAGATTGATTAAGTAAGTTTATTAGCAGTGAAATCTCACGTAGCCTAATAGATAGTTTTAATAAATGTGTTGGTACGTACTTTAAATTTATATCAGTTAATGCGACATGGTGCCGAAGTAGCCTTCGGTTTGCTATGTAGTGTAACATATTAAAATTCTCAACCTCTGTGTGAGAGGTTTAGAAATGATAACTTTGGCAAATACAATCGATTGTACAACTGCATAGAACAAACTGAGAGAATATTTAGATTGTACAATTTTCTATGGGAATACTATGCGCTTGAATCTACAGTTAGTCTGCTGGCAAGCGAAGTGATAATCTATAAACATGAACATTTACTCAAAAAGAAATTTAGAGGAACTTATTCCGTTAATTAACCTAAATTTGAAACCTACCCGTTAAATTACGGTTGACGTGACTCTAGCCAATTACTTTCTATAAATACAAGCCTGTAAATGTCTTATTTACGGTACTCAACTACCCAAGTTACAATACGATCGACAAATTTTAATTTTTGTACTTCCAGCGCAATAAAATCAAGAGCACTTCTAATTAAAGTGATTGGCAGTCAGCCTTCTTGAACTTTTAGTTAGTTGTTCAATTTAAGTAATGGATTAACTGTGAAGTACATTTTTTTCTTTACGTTTGCATTATATTTACCAAAAATCACTCCCCTTATAGTGTTCTGAAGTATGCTGTATACAAATCGAGATACAAATACTATTCTTTATGTGTTGTACATCCCGTATGTTTTGCAATTCCGTGGAATGGTTTTCCTATTTACTTACTTTTGTTTCCTGATAAAACAATTCTCATAAAAAATGTGTTGCGACCAGTTTTTCGTTGTGATTGTCAATTAATAATGCATTTGAATGCACTGTAAGTGATTCGATTGAGTCTTGATAGATTTCTGCGCGACTATTTTCTGTCCTAGCAGGTCGATTTTTTACTTTATCTAACCTCATTTTTCTTATGAGTAGTGTCAGTTTGTTCTTTTTTTTTGGGACCAGCTTCAGCATAATTTCTCCCATACATTCCCCTATCATTCTTAATGTTATCTGTAGCTTTTGGACTACTCCTTCTCACATAGCAGACTTATATACATTGCATATAACATGCACATTCCATCCATTTTGTATGTCCATAGAATGTGGAAAAGTATGTGCATGGGATATAAATTTGGCAGACTTCACATAATACATGGATGTCTTATGTATAATGCATGTATGTGCATCAGACATGCTGTGTATATTGGTATACTGACAAGTGGATATACCATGAATATTCCTGTAATATGCAAAGATGTTCAATAGGATATTCTATGTATATTGTATACATTCATAATGGATGTTCTATAGAGATTCCTCTAACATTCGGGAAGTTTACTAGCATCTATACCTACATAAATAAATTCTTTTCACTGAGTGAAGCTTTTTGTTTATTAAGTCTCCTATGAGGAAAATATGCTTAAGAAATTATTATTGTTTTATTTAACACGGTAGTCTTGAGTCATCTTGATCGTGTTCTTGTTCAACACTACAATAGCGCGAGTTCATAACAAATAGGTTGCAAACATACCTGCCAGTCTTGTCCTTATATTAATTCCCATCCAGTCTTTACATCTCCGCCGTTAATATAACTGGTATCTTATTTTCAATCTTATGTTATAATAGCTCGTTGAAAAGAGAATTTAAAAATCTATCAAGTAATCTAAAAATCCCATATGGCGCCTATTTAACTTTAAGAAGTTGGTAAATGTTCCTCAAAAGTAGCCATCTTGAATTTTTTTGACATCAATTCTAAATTAAACGTATCAAAGACAGTAACTTTTATATAAAACTTTTTTTTATATCTCTTATACTTTCGATGATATAAGACATTCAAGGAAATGACCAATTTTAGTTTTTTTGAATTTACGTCGAACCTATGCGATATTTTGAATTTCCAAAAGGAAATTTTAAATAAGCATCTAGAACTGCAAAACAGTGCCCATTTAACCAATTCTCTATCCTTAATAATAACAAAGTTACCCATGCAATCCCACCCGATCTGGGACACACTGTATATGTCTATAATGAATATACATAGTATATACATAAGATGGACAGGATATTCCCTGTACATTATGGATTTAAAATGTATACACATAAGATATCGAATGCTGTGTGGGTTCTAGCTGATTATCGGTCACCACGATTGTTAGGTCGTTGCCAAATCCAAATTATTCTCACTTAAATGCGGTTTTGTTGTTTGGTATAGAGTCTTCCATTCAACTGGTCATATTCTCACCTGCTCCGACAGTCATTTATAGTCGTTATCTCAGGTTGTGTCATGGTGCTTTGTTCACCGTCACCATCACCTTTTCCCTTGCCATCTCCTCGAATGTTACTCCATGTTCTTCGTTCCCCATGCTCATGATTCGGGAACAGCTTCGTTATCGTTTCCGCGAAGAAGATTATTTTCTATCCTTGTCCCCAAATATCGCTATCCATCTTCTCACACAGTTTCACCCAGCATCTATTCTTGCTTTCTAGTATTTCTTCCTACATTTCATGTCTCCGTTTTTACGATCGCTGACTATCTTGCTCTGCTGGTCTACTCGATGCTCTATGCGCCCTCGTGAGTACAGGTAGGGCTGCAACAATACTTCTTCCGCAACTCGTTTATTTCGGTTGTTCGCCAGTATTCTGAGCGTTTGCATTTTTTTGGAGTTATTTTTTTGTTATTTGCAATACTTTCAATTAACTAGTCGAAATTAACTCACTGGGTAGGCGGAGGACACTTTGTAACCCGAATGCCCAATCTTCAAATGAGTATAACTTTTGTTTGAAGAGTTATTTAAAAAAACCTCTCCATTTTCGTTATCCGGCTAAGAATTGCAGTGAACCTTTTTTTTGAATTTTTAAAAACTAATTCCCTATGCATGATTTTCATGTTAAAAAACCCTCAAATATCAAATTTCGTCGAAATCAGAATTTTTTTCGCACCCCCAAGTACGGGTGCGCCCTTGCGTGGTAGGAATTTTGAATTTTTTTTTCAAAATCGAACAGGGCATACCCAAAAACCCACTCAAATACGTGACACCCATCTTTCTAACTTATGGTTGCTGAGAAAAAATTAAAGAAGAAATCCAATTTTCACCACTTCTTTGGGGGTGGCTTCCAAACGAAACACGTTGGACCCTCGGTTTGTTTGGAAAAATTGCTTGTCTTGATCCCCTCTATCGCCTAATGTTTTTTTACATACGGTCATGTAACACCATGGTGTAGCACCTACGATCATAACTCCTTTACTATAAAAAATATCGAAAAAATCTTAAATAAAAATTATACACAATTCCCGCCGGCATGTTTCTACAATATTATTGATCACCAGGGGCGTGTTGTATTCCAGTGGCGTATCAAGCTTGCATTTTTTTTAAATGAAACACTCGAAATTTTATTATTGATTTGAAGAGTATTTGAAAAGTACTTATTTTTTATGTACTTAACATGTTATACTCCTAACTTTAACGATTTCGCTGTTATAACCTTTTTTCGGCAAAATTTGAGTTTTTCAAAATTTTTTTGAGAGAAACTAAATCGCGTATGCGGCTAATTTTTGGACTGAATCACAGGTTAAGACCTCTTCCATAATCGCATAATTTTTTTAGGTACTTTATCGAAAAAATAAAATTTTTGATTGATCTTCTCTAAATTACATATTTTTTTAAAATTTTAAATGGCACCCCAAGTGTGCCATGATAAAACATAAGATGTTCAATTTTCACAGATAACAGTACGATGTCGGCAGTGTATGATTGTTTTTTAATCAGCGTTGCAAAAATGTTCCAAACTCAAGCAGGAATGGTTGATATACCTAGTGTTTAATCTTATAGAGACCGTTACCGGAATTTTTTGCTGGCGTCACGAGTATACGCTCCAAGAATAAACACCATATCAACCAGTTCTGCTTGAGTTTGGAACATTTTTGCAACGCTGATTAAAAAACAATCATACACTGCCGACACTGTACTGTTAATTGTGAAAATTGAACATCTTTTCTTCATCATGGCACATTTAAGTCAATCAAAAATTTTATTTTTTCGACAAAGTACCTAAAAAAATTATGTGATTATGGAAGAGGTCTTAACTTGTGCCTCATTCCAAAAATTAGCCACATGCGCGATTTAGTTTCTCTGAAAAAAAAATTCGAAAAACTCTGAAATTTTGCCTAAAAAAGGTTATAACAGCGAAATCGTTAAAGTTAGGAGTATATCATGTTACATAAAAAAACAAGTACTTTTCAAGTACTCTCCAAATCAGTAATAAAATATGGGGTGTTTGGCAAGTTTGATACGTCACTGGAATACAGCACGCCCCTGGTGATCAAAAATATTTTAGAAACATTCCGGTGGTAACTGTGTACAATTTTGCTCTAAAACTTTTTTCGGTATCTTTTATGGGTAAGGAGTTATGATACGAGGGATCTTAGGTGACACACCCTGTATATGTTCGGTGCGAGGTTCATAAGCCAACTTTGTCCTCGGATTTTTGCAAATTTGCAATTTATTTGCCCTTGTGTCCTTGTGCCTCGGTGCCCTGAACAGCATAATTTACCGATCTTGCTCTGGCTCAAGTCTTGTAAGATTATATTACTGCCTAACTGTCAGTTGGAATGTACCGGGTGACCCAATAATACTGTTCCTCGGCCATATCTCGAGAACCGTTCTTCATATGACTTAGGAGTAAAAAAAATTATTGGGTCAATCGGTCATGAAGAATCGCTGGAAAATATTTTCAAGTTCTAAAAATGACCAACAGCGGAGAAAGACTCAACTAAATTAACTATATATAATTCTCATTGCCCAAGGAATGCTCTTTTCAACCATACCAAATTTGTTAAAATCGGTCAAACGGTTAAGAAGTTAAAGCAGGTTATTGCAAAAACAATTGAACACCCCACACCATCTTTGTTTTTGAAATAACTGAGTTTTTGTTTTTACGAAAATGATAGACAAACTGGTTCTCTAAAAATGTGAAAAAATTTTTTTTAGTTTAGCCAAATTTAAAGAAAATGCAATTTTAAAATTTAAGATGGCAGTTACGTTGGTCATTTTTAGAACTTGAAAATATTTTCCAGCGATTCTTCATAATCGATTTACCCAATAATTTTTTTACCCCTAAGTCATTCGACGCGACGAACGGTTCCCGAGGTATGGCCGAGGAACAATCTTATTGGGTCACCCGGTACATGTTCTTGTTACAGTAACATCGTTTCCGGCTTTCTGTTGCGTATCTAGTTATCGTATACAGTTCAACCTGATAGATCGCGCAGTGCTTTCCGGTGTTTGCCGATTTGCTCACTTTGGGGTTCGCCCTGTACCATGCAGACCCTGTACCTCCCTCAAACCTAAAACCGTCTATATAGAAGATGCTGCCCCTGCTTTTTGGTGTCGGGATCTCTTTCGGATCCCAATTAAGGTTTCGTTTGTGAACTGCGTAAGAAGTTAGCGGTGGGCATCTTGACTGAGGATGTGATCTTTAGGTGTCAATAGTTTTCGTCTGAGTGTTGTCACTGGCTCATGGTATGTCAGTCTGTTCGCAATCATTCTGACATATCAGAAGGATATTTATGGGCGGTAGGCTGTAGTTTCGGTTACCGGCGATGAGTGCCATCATTATTATTGTGTCATTGTTCTGTATAGGCCCCACGTCACCCCTATGTTGTTTACAGTTGGTGGTTTCAAGTAAATTTGGAGTTGAGTGCTAATACTGTCGTACTAGTATTTTCATCACAAACGATGATAGGCTTATTGGTCTGTAAGATTTAGCTTTGGAGTACCTAGCTATTCCTACCCGGTTGTGATGGTGAGACTTTTTTTTAACAAGGAGGGAGGGTCAACAAAGAAATAAGTGTAATCTACGAAAACAAATCAACAAGTTAAAAAAGTAATCGTAAACGATTTACAAAAACGCATTTCCACTTGCATTCATTTCCCATTTGTAAGATGCAATTTCTGTTAAAATCGTAAAAATCCGGCCACAAATATGAAAGATAGCGTCGCATAGATGCAATCAATATTTGACGTGCTATTTCAATTTCAGTTTATAAGAAGAATTTCTTTTCAATGCTTTCATAAATAAGAAAGTTGGCACTGCGCATGCGCAAACCTAAATTTTGAAGCTAACGTTAGATTTTCCTTTATTTCAAGCGCATATGTATCAAATTTCATTTAAATACTTTTATAAATAAAAAAGTTTGCTTTTCGGTTTATAAATGGTCGATATGCGAAAAGGGCACTGTGCATTTTGCATCGATTCGACTCAACTTTTGGCATTGCGTATTAAATGGCTAAAACCATATTGAATATCATGCAATTTAGTTCGTAACTAACGGAGATGTCAAAGCGATCGGGCATTTCTAAACAAAGTTATCGTTCACACGGACAGATAGATGGACAGACAGACAAAGGAAGAGATGACAGACCAACAGACAGACGACAGACAGCAATACAAAATTATAAACGATCTCTAGGATCGTTAATAAACGGCAAAAGTGTAAAATTATGGAAAATGTAAAAAATGGTTTTTTGTTTTTTTTTACAATAACCTTTTTAGCAATAAACTCACAAAAATTCCTTCCTTGGTGCAAGCCTCGACACCATAACGAACCAAAATAGCAAAAAAAATTGGAACAATAGCTCTTAAGATAAGAACTAGTAGCGTCCCAACGGATGGTCGGAGGGACAGACGGGCGGACCGACGACGGATGGACGGACGGGCGGACAAAGTGGCCACAATAGCATATTTTTTGTTTATTTTTGTGGAAATGTGCTAAAAAGAAATTAAGAATACTGACATTAAAGCATCTAAGCCTAAGGATTTGTTTGCTCAAACAGAGCAATTCACTTTACATAAAAACCTTTAAAGGTACAGTAAGTATTATTTTAAAAGTACGTTTATACGTCTCTTTTTGGAAATCCTAAAGAGTATCAAATATTAAAATATTGTTAAAACGTTCTATATTTACAAATGGAAATATTGTGAGGTCTCCTTTCCCATAATGTAATATCCAATAGGAGAATACGCAGCTGTTTCTCCCCTTCCGTATTACGCAGGTTACTCTGCCCATTCATTCGATATGACTCGTATTAACATTTAAGAAAGATTTCCTCGGAAAACCTGAAAAGGAGTCAGGAATTTAACGAAATATATTCTTTATTTACTTACAATATCGGGCTGATGCGTGTATGCATTGCGAATATAGAATTGGCTTCCTCCGCCATCGTAAAGTATTAAAAAAGATTAATGCTCTGTCGCATCCATTGCCTTGTGGATGTTTGAAGTGCCATTTATATATTTTGAAATATCGTTGAGTGAAATAAACCACAACGCTCCCCTGAATGCCTACAAAGGTGATTTATGAAATAAGCTCGTGGTTGATACGTATTTTATTAAAGGCTATTAACCCGCACCTGTTATACGGATGCGCTTTTTTGTGGAATAATTTTTCACTCGCCCATAATTTGGGGTAAGCTACGAAATTTGGTTGAAGTGAGATTCTCTAAGGCAGTGTTGGCATTAGTGATTAATATAGCGCTAGGCTTTACAAATTTACCCAAATTAGCTGCTATAAACTGATGCTCTTGAGTAAAACGCGAATAAAATAATTTTCATAGCTCCGTTTGTGTGTGATTGTTTTCAAACGCATTGAACTCTGGCATTCGATTCGGTCTGACCACCATCGCGCCCAGTTAAAGGTTAAGGGCACCTGTTGATTTAGATAAAACATATTGCTGTGCGGCTTGATATGCGATCAACCCTTGTTTAAATGACTCCAAATAAATTCAAATTCAAATTTAGAATTGTTAGAATTTCTCCTCGTACACTTTCAGCATCTGCAACAAAGAATAATCTAAATATTGACTGAAATTAATAATTTGCAAGACTCAGTGGTCTAGATCAACTTCCGAAACGTCAAATAATCTATTAAGCAAAATTTTTATCAACACCTGAAATAAATCTTCGATACGAAGAGAAAAGTCTGTCATGAAGACTCTATGCGTGTTGTACAATGCATTCGAATTGACACACAATTACTTGATGACTATGAAAAAATTCATTACGAAATACATTTATTGCAAATAAAAACAAAATACCTGAAATGAAGAGAAGTTTACAAAGCTTGTTTTACATCGTACCACGTACGCAGACGGTCGATAATTAAAAATAAGAAAATCTTTTCCAGTTTTTTGTTTCTAGTAAAAGCCTTAAAGTCCAGTCGGGAACAGGTTTGGGATAACAGGCGCATTTAACTCAACGCCAACGCAGACGGATTCAGAATGATAAACGAACTGACAGCTTAAATACGATGAAAAAAGTTATCGGTGTATGAACATTTAACTTTGATAAAGACACGTTCACTGTTTAACAACCGCAACGATTAATAAACCAGCTAGCAGCCTCCTTTTTTCGTTGTTTTCCGTATTTAACGAAACACCACCTCCACATTCAAAAAACTTCTTTTAGTATTTAGAAATAATGCGCCAACTACAATTAGGTTCGAAAACGCCGCCTGCGACGAAACCCGTTCGAAGTTTCGACACGCGCACTACGTGCATCATTTTATCTGCGCCACATGTACATTTTTTCTTTGAAATTAAGTAACTTTCGCCTGATATCAAAATTGTTTATCGCAAATGACCAAATGTTTCTACTTGTTTAGCTCGCAATTTTACGTGTTACAATTAGATGAATTAGAATAGGAAGACATTTGAATAAACAATACGCAATTACAAACAAATCTCAAAGGAAAAAATAACACTACAGAAACAAATTCAAGTAAAACGAACCAATTTTGTGTTTATTCATAAATAATCCCCTACATTTACTTTAATAAATTGAAATAATCTCATATATAGGGTATCACGTCATTATTTCTGGTGTTTAGATCTTAATAACGTCGAGAAGACGTTTTTTACACAACAATATTTGTGAAGAATGTAACGTCCCGTTGCTTTGTTGAATGTTCTCTTATATTTATTTATTTATGTATTTATTTTCTCTCTCTTGTTATGGGCCCACAACAGGCATTCGCCCAATTACAGAGTGACCCGCATAATGCTTTTTAGGGGTGCTCCTGCAGAAAAAGCTAACATTGTTTACTTATTTATCTAAGCGTATTTACGTGAATAGGAAATGGTTATATCCTTTCGAGGTAAATTTATTTTCATTAGATTCCTTATTTCTTTTTAGGTTGTGCCATATGTTTTAATGTAATTACCTATCATTCTTTTACCTATATCGCAATCCGAAACCCACTTATTAATGGGATACGTAATTAATTGGAATTGGGATTGAATTTGGCATGTATCTATCGTGTAACGAGCATTAACCACTCCTATCGATGAAGTTCTTTTATTAGATGCTAAAACGAGTTCACCAACATATGATTGAAACGCTCTGCTTAGCTGAAACTCATCTAACACTTGGTATTTAAGATCAGATGTTCCGCATCGAAATGTGTGGACTATCGAAGCAGCTGCGAAAGTCCAAATAATCAACTGTAAGTTTAATTTATCTTTTGCCTTTGTCGTTAATATTAACGCGAGGCAATTCAGTTCGTTAATTTAGGTATCTTCCTGTCTGTAAATGAGATTAGGTTAAGTTATAACTTCTAAGTAATCAGCTGTGCTAAAAATTTCCATTTAGTTAAGTGCCCCAGGAATCACAAACCTTGTACTCTTACTTTATTTTTAGTTTTTTATTTACTTTTGGCCTGACCGTGACCGAAAGAAAAACCGAAATTTGCCGATTTCGTTTTGAATTTTTTCTGATGATATTTGAGCAGATAAAAAAAATTAAAAAAACTTTCTCACTGCCACTTTTTGAGCTCTGCAAGACAAACCTGAGAGATTTTCAGTACAACGTTTGGTTTCGGAGAAATCATCATGAGCTTTATTATTTTGTTTTCCAATTTTTTTTTTGTCTGTCGTATATCGTTGTATTCGCAATAAAAAATGGTAAACAAACAGTGTGTACTTTTTTAAGGGACATATAAAAAAATAAAGTTGATGATTTCTTCGAAACGACACGTTGTATTCAACGAGAAAGTGTTTCTTTATTTTTTTGTATCTGGTCATTAACATCAGAAAAAATAAAAACCAAGTCGGCAAATTTCGGTTTTTTTGGGCATATCTTAGGAAGTAATCGGAATTTTCTGGTTGATTTTCGTTGATTTTTGATTTTGATACCTATTTTTGAATGGAGCATTATTTTATTAAATGTATTTTCGGATTCTGTGTCAAATCCTGCGTAGGGCATAATAAAAATAATTCGACAATGGATTAAAAAAAATCTGTTCCATTTAAAACAATCAAATTTGGCATCAAAAAATACTTTTCGATACACTTGTTCTTCGATAAAGACATCATTTGAATATGCTAACACTAAAACATACAAGCCACCCTGACGATATATAATCAAAAGTGCCAAAAGGGTGATATTACATTTGATATGGTACTGGCTATGCCCAGTTTGAATTTCATGCAATTCGGTTCATAACTAACGGAGATGTCGAAAGTGCCTTCCTTAATTTTGGGCCTACATTGCCAATTTACGAACTCCGATCTACAAATTTGATAAAGAATCCACCTTCATTTCATCGTAATCGGTCCATCCGTTATCTTTTAAACTAGACGCTAAAATAACGTGGTCCTGTGTTTCTGTAGAAAATATGTAAGGACGTCAACATTCGTAAAAGTAAATTTACATACTTTAAAAATGAAACTTCAATTTATAATTTGTGATTATATTTTCTAGTTGAGTACATTTATCGCGTTTCAAAATTCTAATTTTCCCTTTTATCACATTTTCGAGATTTCCATCTTATCTTCTAAAAAGAAACATTTCGACGAAGTCTGGAAAATTGTTGTTTACTTTTCCACTTTTTAATTTTCATTTTTTTTACTTGATGTTGTGATTAAATGCCAACCACCTCATCTGCTTCCCTTTCAGATATCTTCAGCTTTCAAACTGTCATCTTAGATTACTTTAATCAGGACTAAATTATTATGTTTATGTGAGGATATCGAGTAAGATAAGATTTGATTGTAATTAAAGAATGGCCGTCATTTCGTAATCGGAAATATTGCTTACATTAATGACTAAGTATAACAAATTGAAAGGAATTATCGGCATAGAATTGCTTAAAATATCTTACAATCGCTAATTAAAAATATGTACACAGCGCACTTGCTCGAGGGGGGACTAAACAGAACGAAATTTATTATTAATTACTTTGCGACGCAGTTTGAAAATTTGAAACTTTCAGACCCGCCTTCTAGGCGATAAAATTTCGAATTAAGGGAAATAATTTAATCTAGTCGCGTTAGTCGTCTACGACCTCCCTTAATAACCACGCGATTCGGCAGTTTCTCCGTAGGAAAAATGGCTTCACCTATATACCTCGGGTTATTTAGAAACTCGTTAAAATTGAAAGTCGACGTGATTGATGTCTTGTTATCTCCGCTGTTAGCAAATTTGGTAATGCAGCGACGTTTTGAAAGGGAATATTGCTTATATTCGTTCCTTAATGAGGATAAATGGAATAATTACAGGGAGGGTTCTTAGGATACTAACTGCGTTCACATTTCTCTTGTACACGCTTTACTTTATAATCAAAATGGGACAAATATTCTGTTTTAACCACCGATTATGATAACCATACTATCCCAAGTCCCGTTGCGCAAATTATTTTTATTTAACATCCCTGGAATGGGTGTCAATGTTGAACACAATAATTGCTCAACAAATTTTTTGGATTGGAAGGGGCAATATCCAATTTACTGTAAGTATTCAATGTATACTGGTTTCTTCGAGGCCGTCTATAGGATTGCCCATCGTATCCGGAGTTCCACAGGGTTTTGCCCCCGTACTATTCCTACCCTTTATTAACGAGCTCCTCGTGAGTTCATAATCTTGCGGTATCTATCCGTTAGCACAAATAACTCGAAAACGAGTGGACCAATTACGATTTTGCCGGTGGCTTCTTTATTAAATTTGTAGATCAGGTTTCATGAATTTCTCCATTAGTTGTGAACCGGATTGCATGAAATTCAATATGGGCTTTAGCTTTAGCCATACAATACGCAATGACAAGTTATATAGCCATACCCAGGAGCTCGTTTGCTAAATTGTTTAATTTATTAATCACATTGGAGGTGTCTTACGTCATACCAAATATCTTTTGTGCGGAGATGTTTTAAAGTTATTTACAGTCGTACATAACTTTCAAGATTGTATAAACTTCAGCAAGAAAACTGAAACTAATTTTCAGAAATGGACGGCCAAACACACATTACACATTTTTTACACACCAATGCCGAGCGAGCCGAATGCGAGTTCGGCATAGCTCGCACCCTCCCTTAGACTCGCTTCTTTAGGTCCACGATGCCAAACGTTTACCAACGGCCAAATGCACATATAGTTTTTTGCGCACCAATGCCGAGCGAGCCGAAGGCGAGTTCGGCATAGCTCGGACCCTCCCTTATACTTGCCTCTCTACGCCCACGATGGCAAACGTCGTTTGCCAACGGCCAATCACACACTATACCTTTTTACACACCAGCGAGCCGAAGGCGAGTTCGGCATATCTCGGGCCCTCCCTTAAACTCCCCTCTCTACGTCCAAGGTGGCAAACGACGTTTACCAACGGCCAAATACACATTACACTTCTTTGTAAACCAATTCCGAGTTCGTCATAGCTCGGACCGAGGGTCGGAACCTCCCTTAGACTCGCTTCTTTACGTCCACGGTGCCAAACGACGTTTACCAATGGCCAAACACACATTACATTTTTTTTGCACACCAATGCCGAGCGAGCCGAAGAAAAACAAAAACACGTTAGGCTCACATTGTGTAAGACATATATTGTGAGGTTATATAATAAATTGAACTAAGCGACATTTGATAAACAAACGCGGTTGAATCGAAATGGCGGTTGACTCAAAACGACTACCCTTCCCCTAACGAAGTAAGGTGATGTAGGACTTTCGATTCTTAACACACGCACTTTATATACCAATGCCGAGCGAGCCGAAGGCGAGATCGTCATAAATCAACCACCGACCCGAATTTCGGGGTTGATAAACGATTCCGGTTACAAAATGCGAAGTCGGCTCGCTCGGCATAGCTCGAGCTCGCCTTTCTCACAACGGAAATGACTCGAGTCATCCGAAGGCGAGTTCGGCATGGCTAGGGCTCTCCCCTAGACGTCCACGGCGGCAAACGACTTTTTCAATCATACATCCAACCTAAAACGGCGATCTTTGCGAAAACTACTTAAAATAGCGATTCACTACTACTATATTCCACCCGACATACTTGTGAAACAGAAAAAAACTAGATCCCATGTTAGTGGTCATTCTGAAAACATACAGGGTGTCCCTAAAAGGTCTGTACAACGCGCTACCAGGGGTTCTTGGTATCAAAATAGGACGATTTAACCCAACTTACCTCTATCCAAAAGTGCTTCGGTAAGGCGCTATCTACCGCCAAAGATTTAAAAAAAAATCATTATTTTTATTTTATCGGAAAATGGTTTTGCCGATTAAAATGAAATTTGGGATGTGAATGTCTAATGTAAAAAGGGTCTTTGTGATATCATCGTTTTGATTGTAGTTGCTATGTAGGTGGTAAAATACTGACCATCCACATCTGAAGAGGTCTAAAACTTTTTAACTACTATTTTGACAGTTCTGAATTTTTGGACACTGAGAGACAGTTTACTTGCAAGCATTTTTTGTCTCTTGATGAATATCGCTATCTGTGATGGTTTACGAAAAAAAAAAAATTTAGGCATGATGAATGGCATGCACCATACATGCGATTGTTCCTCAAAAAATTAGAAGATGGCTGTGAAACCTTAGAGTGGCGTAACGTTTGTTTGTTGTTTCTTAAACTTTAACAATTTACGTTTTGCTTGAAGATTTAAAATTTCATTGTTAAAATTGTAATATGGCCTTTCAATACAGTAACGCAGAGTTATCTGATATGCTTATGTGTTTAGATACTGTCGTGGAAATGGTCGGCAATGCGTTAGAGAGTATACTCACATGCTTCTTGCTTACACTTATGGTTTTTGAGGAACAATCGCATGTATGGTGCATGCCATTCATCATGAGTAAAAATTTTTTTTTCGTAAACCATCACAGATAGCGATATTCATCAAGAGACAAAAAATGCTTGCAAGTAAACTGTCTCTCAGTGTCCAAAAATTCAGAACTGTCAAAATAGTAGTTAAAAAGTTTTAGACCTCTTCAGATGTGAATGGTCAGTATTTTACCACCTACAATCAAAACGGTGATATCACAAAGACCCTTTTTACATTAGACATTCACATCCCGAATTTCATTTTAATCGGCAAAACCATTTTCCGATCAAATAAAAATAACGATTTTTTTTTAAATCTTTGGCGGTAGATAGCGCCTTACCGAAGCACTTTTGGATAGAGGTAAGTTGGTTTAAATCGTCCTATTTTGATACCAAGAACCCCTGGTAGCGTGTTGTACAGATCTTTTAGGGACACCCTGTATAAGGCCTAAACTAGAAATGCAAAAAATCCAAATTTATTGGTTTGTTCACATTGCATGGCCTTCTTATTGGTTTGATTGTCTAATTTCACGGTTCATTGCACTAGGATAACAACTACGCCATTATCCAACATCACCATTTAATCCACTAACGTTGCGAAGAATACCTCAATCAGCAGAATGATAATTTATTATTTATTTAAGCGAACCATACTTATTTAGTTTGATGTTTCTATTATTTTTTTCTGGTTTCTGTTATAGCACTTCTATTATGCTTATTAACGAGCTCCTAGCGAGTTTATAATTTTGCAGTGTCTGTCCGTCCGTTAGCACGATAACTCATAAACGAATGGACCGATTTCGATAAAATTTTGCAGGTGGATTCTTTATCAAATTTGTAGATCGGAGTTCGTGAATTGGCAATGTAGCCCAAAAAATAAGGAAGGCCCTTTTGACATCTCCGTGAGTTATGAACCGAATTGCATGAAATTCAATATGCGTTTAGCTTTAGCCATATAAAAAGCAATTCCAAAAATTGAGCCTAATCGATCAACAGTCACAATGCCCTTTTCGTTTCTCGACCATTTACAAACCGGATTGCAAACTTTCTTATTTATGAAGGTATTTAAATGAAATTTGATACTTAGCCACTTGGAATAAAAGCAAATGAATCGCCATTTTCCAAATTTGGTTTTGCCCATGCGCAGTGCTAACTTTCTTATTTATGGAAGCAATTAAATGAAATTTCATACATAATTATACACTTTAAATAAAAGCAAAACTAACATCAGGTTTAAAATTTGGTTTTGCACATGCTATAGCCATATACCCAGGAGCTCGTTTTCTATATTTGTTTAGTTTATTCAATACTATTTTTGTTAGAACATAATTTCTTGTCACGTATAGTGCACATAATTATTATTATAGTACTTTAACAGGATATTCCGTTAATAAATAACGCTGGCGCCTGAGCGGTCTCATTATTTGACAGAATTCTTTTTGGTCGAGTTCCGTGGCTGAGTGGAAAGATTTTGTTAATTTTGCAGTCGTCGTGATCTAGGCTACTGTGTTGTATGGAAATTGCTGAATAAGCAAGAAATTACTTTACGTTAAGTAGATTTTGTGGCCGTGAATCAATCTGATTGGTTGTGTATAATTAGTTTAGTGGTGGAAAAGGTTTACGCCGCGGGAAGGGTGTGATAAAAAAAAGCAAAGTTAGTTGTTGAAGAGAACCCTCAGTCAATTAACCTGAAATGATCAGTGTAATGAAGTCTTCACCTGCAGAGGGCGGCTTTATTTTGGGAGAAATTCGTGTTGAACCGCTAGCGAAGTTAAGTCAACCCCCTATAGATGACCGTCGGGTATCTTATTTATAACAAGAGAATTGGCGCCTAGACGTGAGACAGGGTGTAACCAAGCATCTTTTTGCTTTTGTATTTTCCCCGCTACGTTTTGTAAGTATCTAAATTTTGAGCTTTACCGTAGCTTTACTTTTGCAAACGTAACGTATTTAGATCTTTTTGCTTTTGCATTTTTTGCCTATTACATTTGTAAGTACCGATTCCTGATGGCTATCGTTTCTCCCCTCTCGAACTACCCCAGTTCATCGCAAGGGATAAAGTTAATTACCTACATTCGGAGAAATCTGCTGCGACTACGTTAACGAAGTTAAGTTAATTACGATAAATCCGAGCAATAGTGGAAGTGTAAACGCGTGAATGAAAGTTTTGATGACCTTCATTTTCAAGTGATAACTTACGAATTGGAAACTATTGCAGTAAATACGAACACCAGCGGAGGTTTATTAGCACGCGAAATTAAGTTCTATAGCCATAAAAACATCATCTAATTTTAAGAACCGTATTTGAACTTCAAATCGAAGGAGCCATTCATTATACGAGACATAGGATTTTGTATGAACCGTCTTTTCTAACCATTTGAGTGGATCAATCACTACTTCGACTCCTCCACGAACGACCTCCACAAGGAATCCACACGACAGGCTTGGGCTAACATCTAATAATCTCAAGTGTAGTGTATGCCAATATAAAAGTGTATTAATACATTCAAAGATGGTCATTACCACTCATTACTTAGTTTTTTAAGACGAAGTCACGGACGCCCATTCTACATAAACTTTTCAAAATGTATTGTTTAAGTTATTATGTCCATTATATGCTAATTGTGATGATCCTCTAACATTGATGATTATGGGATTAAAGTTTACTGTTATTATTGAAGGTAAAATAAAAAAACCAATAGCAACATAAAAGGTTTTATTAGTCGGACGCGTTTCGGCCTCATCGGTTGAGTCAGGTGAGAAAATTAAGGATATTTTTCACTGGAGTCAGTCCTTTACGTGGCTATTGCTATTTTTACTAGGTAGTAACAGAAAATTTTCCGTTTATCTAGACTTGCTCAGAAAGAGAATATACAAACTGACCAAAATATGCATATGTTGTGGTTTCTCTTTGAAGTAATTTGCGAACGAGAATCGACACATTTTTAAAATGGAGATCCTCTCCGTCATCAGACGAGGTACGCAGTATTGCAAATTAAGTTTCAATTTACACCTCGTTTTCGCCAACATTTATTTAAATACACGAATTGCAGATGACGTACAACTGTGATGAAAAATTTAAACACTATCAAAAAGAAAATAAGGTTCATGCATTATTTAAAGGAATGTACAAAATGCATGAGTTGTTTTGAAGTTTTTCCATACTTTCGTTCCCGACAATAAACTGAAAACGTGGTTCGTCGTCGCTGCTTTTATTGTTCGCGTTTCCAACTTTTGTGCTCATAGTCGAGATATCAAACTTTCACGTAGGTAGTTGTACAAAACCTGTGCAGGAATTTTACAGACCCACTTAAACATTATTTTACTGGTAGCGATTTCATTACACGGTCTCAGCAAATTCTTGAAAAATAGTTGTAGTCGAGTAGCCAATTCCACTGTAGCTATAGTAATTTACAAAAACGGCGTTGTTTCATAACAAATAAATTCGCTAGGTGCCTTGTAACCTAAGTAACTTGGTGCGAAAAGATCAAAGGGCACCATTAATTCTAATCAGTTTCTAATCCCCAATGTTTAAAGTTCCTACGTCAGGATAGAATATTAGATTAAAGGTATTCGGGTACCTCAAAGTAGGATGTTACGTTTTCGCCACCATTCGTTTAGTTGATTATGAAATTTCCAAACAGGGTGTTAAATAACACTCTAGAAATTAATGCTTTAATAAGTGCTTAAGCTCTGTGCTGGTCATAAATACAAAACATTTGGGTTGGACAGTAGATAATAGTATTTGCTTTTGATTACTAGCGCACGTATCGAATGATCGCAATATTTTGAAAGTAAATATTGCTCGATCGTGCTAAAACATACAACGATTTAAAACTGTAGAATTGCGCTCGTTGGTTTTAATTAACACTTTATGTGTTTTATAGTATTTAGATCCTTCCTATTCCCGGAATAGCACCAAATGATGCTTTTCTTAACATTACGGCCATTCTTCAACTCACCGACTTGCCTTGTAACCAACCGTAGCGTAGTGCATCTTTAAAATAGTCTGTGGCATAGCGCAACCGTACGAGTTAGGTACTTAAACTATACTTCATTGGATGAAATACAGGTCAATTTCACCGTTAGTTAAGTTTAATTTAGACTGTATTAATATTCTAGGTCTTTTCGAACCCTTTTCGAATATGTATCCTAGATTTGAGAAAAATCAACGTGTACAGGGTGTTTCAAATTGCTTGATTTCGATGTTTTACGGAGATATGCGATTTGGACTTCTCGAGTTACTTTTCAAAGCTGCCTAGAAAGATGATGTCAATTTTAACGTATGATTTGCGCGAACGTGGAAACAGCAAAAATGCAATAAAAAGTCCTCTTGCCACTTACTCTCGTTTATCTTAACTGATGGGCCGGCGATAATTAACAGTTGGTCATCCGTGAATACGATTGTAGTAATTTCGCAGGGTTTGGCATCTTCCTCATCGTGCCCAACCAACTTTCAATTAGGACAAGTCAGATAATTGGCCCGAGACAGGAACCCTGTGGGCAGCCTCGGTTTAAACTTATGGAGGACGCTTCGAGAATAATTGTTTCGTCCGTCAGAAAACTGATCAAGGCTTGATGGACGTTACTGGGCGTTGCGAATTTGGGCCATTTTAAATTTCCGGCTAAAGAAAGATTGCGCTAGAATCCAGGCTATAGGTACATATAATATTTTTTGACAAAAAAATTCGAGAAAAAATTAGTTATCGGGCGAAACAGGGTTTTTCAGGCAGGTGAAATGAATAGAAATTGGGAGTAGGTATAGCGGTACCCGAGTGTGGGAAAATTCTGGGGACCGTGGGAAAATATTTCGGCAAATTTCGGCAGTTGGCCCGGGCCAAATTTTGGCAGTTGGCCCGGGCCAAATTTTGGCAGTTGGCCCGGGCCATATTTTTGGGCAGTTGGCCCGGGTCAAATTTCGGCAGTTGGTCGGGTCCAAATTTCGGCAATTGGCCCGGGGGTCAAATTTCGGCAATTGGTCCGGGTCAAATTTCGGCAACTGGCCCAGTTCAAATTTCGGCAATTGGCCCGGGGGGTGAAATTTTGGCAATCGTTCCCGGGGGGGCTGCAAGATCAAATTTGGCAATTGGCCCAGGGGGTCGAAGTCCAATTTGGCAATTGGCCCGGGGTGCAAGGTCAAATTTTGGCAATTGGTCCGGGGTGTAAGGTCAAATTTTGGCAATTGGTGGTATTTCGGTAGTTGGTCCTGGGTTGTGACCCGGGGTATTTCGGGAGTTGGCCCCACTGGGGGGGTATTTTGTCAATTGGTCCGGGAAGATTTAATTTTACTCTTACTTACCTTAATTTGCTCCACAGTCATCAAGGCGATAATCCGTACAGGTTCACAAACACGTCATTGCACAAGACACATATCACTTCGCGTGTACACTCACCACGATCTGGAAGAAGACTGATAGGACTTGGTTGTGCGTTAAAATGACGCATGCGCACATTTCAAGGTCAGATCAAAGTAGGGCAAGTTGCCGATCAAAGTCCACACTGTTCAAAGTCCATTCTCCGTTGTTTCAAAGGTTGCTGACCGATCAAATTCGATTACATACCTGTTCCAAATCGTTCAAAGTCCAACTAACTGATTAAGGTCGTGTGTTAAAATGATGCATGCGCACGCTCGGGGCAAAGTCCATTCCCCGCTGTTCAAAACCTAAAGGTTGCTGACCGGTCAAATTCCATCGGAAAAGTAGGCCAAGCTATCGATCAAAGTTGCGGCGTAAATTTTACATTTAATCATTTAATCGTTTAAATAAGCTACAGGTGAGTTCAAGGACAGATTATTAGGATATACAACGCGATGTCACTGTACACTAGTCACGGCTGTGCGCACACTTCAAGGTCAGATCAATGACGATTATAACCAATATTTTGTCTGTATTATGACGTTATTTCCGCTGGTCTTTTGGAAAGTAGATCAAGCTATCGATCAAAATCACCACTGTTTAAAGTCCAAATCGATCAAAGTCCATAGATTACGGACCGGCCAAAGGTCTTTTCTCTGCTGTTCAAAAGCCAGAAGTTGCTGACTGGTCAAACGCTGATGTAAGTCTAAAGGTTGTCAGACAAAGTCCATTCCCGCCGTATAAAATCTAAAAGTAGGTTTCCGGTCAAAGTCTAAGGATTCGTATAAAGTCTAAAGGTTGCCGAACGGTCAAAGTCCATCCCCAACCATTCAAGTCCAGTTACCGATCAAAATCCACACAGGTTACTCACCCTTTAAACGTTGCGTGTCAAGGTGATGATGATATTCAGGTGTGAGATCAAGGTCAAGTTAAAAGTTTCCTTATATGGAAACCCATTAAACGAATGTGATGTTTACTGGATTAAAAGAGAATAATTTCAGGCAAAAATGCTTACTTCTAGAAAAATTAATTGCGTTTTAAGTATTTATAGCGATTGCTTCTCTCACACACTTACAACTTCAAGGTCAGATGATAATGAAACCCCAAACATTTTGTCTGTATTATACGGTTAGTTTCGATTAAAACTCTTCATTAATACTTAATAATAAATAATAATAAATATGCTTTATTATGCAGTATATATGCAGCATAATCTCAGGGCGAGGTTCAGCATCGGGTACACTTTTTTTTCGAGGATCCTGTATATAACAATCAGTACCTACAGATTTTACTAGTTCAATAGCGTGATATTAAAAAACAATTGAAATTTCTTTCAGAGTTTGAGGAAGAATATTGTATGAAATTCAACGTGCAGTGTTTGAAAGCATGTAAATGTGATCGATCGGCGTCTAATGTATATTGAGCAAACTGACTAAACAATCTTTACATACAATTTTTTCCTTTAACGTAATCGAAATCGACCTGACGCATTGACAATGGAAAATATCTGATTTGCCACAAAGTAACCACTGAATTATTCTGCTCTAGTTTAAATCATGGTACATATTTTGATCGTTATTGGGCGAGGTGTGAGAAAAACACGCAAAATCCTTGTTTAATTGTAAACAAATACACGAAAATGATTATGTATAGCCTCTATCGAATAAACTATCGTCTTCTTTGGCTGTCGAAAGGAATTTTCGTCTATGGACCCACCAATGACCAATTTGATCTGTTTATTGCAGCAACCCTAAAATATTTACTATACTAAGAAATCAACAATTTTTAAGTAAGCTACCTTATTTATACGTAAGTATTTGACCATTCTTGTGTGGTCCCCAATAAGTTGATAATTAGGTATCTTCCTCAAGTGCGATACGAATTTCAGGTATGTCTACCAAAAGGTTTTCGGAATTCCTCGTTTAACAGACTGGTCCTTGTTCCAAAATCAGTGTTTATCTATAAACTGTAATTAGATACCTACATGGCACACATTAGGGATGGGAAACTGTAGATAAAGATAAATTTCCACCACTACTTATGATACATGCAAAAATGGGGCTCGGTACTTAAGTTTATCGCATTAATTACATCGGAAACAAATGGCAGCAGATTTTGAATTAAGTTTGTGAGAGTGAGAGTAAATGGCTACCTAGCTAGGATTTAGTAGTAGTGAATAAATAAATACCCGTACATAACGCATATCTATCCACTTTATTTGTAACACAGTTCAGAGCGTAGCAAAAATTTGATATTTTTTAGAATGCATCTTCTTTTAGGAAGTAATCCTCCGGCAAAACCGAGGGCAAAACGCAGCATATGATGAAATTAAAAAATGAATTACATTACGCAACTTACAGTTCCATTTAAAGTGCTGTGTAGGTAGGTACCTGCTTAGAACGTATTCTCGCACTTTTATCTAGAAATCAAAATAACGTAATCCCAACATATGTAATGTATGACCGCTTGGGGGTTCACTCGTTTAAATTTTGCGAAACACGGTCTTATCGCGTGGATCGAGGGGAAGGAACTAATAGAATAGTGCAATTCGTTACAGAAAAAGCAAATCTTGCATTTTTCTCGACTGTCAGTGTATGTTCGGGTTAATAACCCTATCACGTATTACTAATTATGTACCTACAGATTTAACAATAATTGTTTAAAGAGAAGAGGTAAGGTAGTGCCACTATCTAAATCTTACAAGATGTATTGGAAATTACGGTGAATTGGTATTATTTGTATCATACGTCTAAAATGTTACCTTAGGTCGAGAAAACTAAGGAAATTTCACATTTTTTTTAGTAATGTAATATTCTATTCCAGTGAGTTGTACATAAGAAGCGTATATACATTACCTTCTCGATTCTGGACCGTTAAGAATGTACGTTAACATAAAAATGAAAAAAAAACGCAATTCGACAATTAGGTACATGTGTTTTTCGCTAAAGACGGAATCGGCAAAATTTCAAACTGGTTGGTCTTTCACGATTCGTTCTATAAACTACGATCAAAAGTTTATTTATTGCAGAGGATTTTGAGGTGCAATATTTACAGAGTTGTGAGAAAAACACACAAAACCTTCGTTCAATTGTAAACAAATATACACAAATGATTTATGTAGCCTCTATCTAATAAATAATCGTCTTCTTTGGCTGTCAAAATGAGTTTTCGTTTATGGACCTAACAATACACAATTTGATCCATTTATTGCGGTAACCCTATAATCATTACTATACTAAGAATTAAACAATTGTTCAGTAAGTTACCTTAATTATACGTATTGGAACATTTCTGTTTGGTCCCCAATAAGTTGACAATTATATTCATCCACTGCGATACGCGAACTTCAGGTAGGTACTACGTATGTCTGTATCAAAGTCCCCTCTGCTGTTCAAAGTCCAAAGGTTGCCGATCGGGTAATTCCAAAGGTTGCTGACTGGTCAAAGTCCATTACACACCTGTTCTACGTCGGTCAAAGTCTAAATCGGTTAAATTCCATTCTCCGCAGTTCAGAGTCCATAGAGGTAGTCGACCAGCCAAAGTCCATGGGCAAAGTCCAAAGGTTGCTGATCGTCCATTTCACATCTGTTCTAAGTCGGTCAAAGTCCATTCGCAGCTGTTCAAAGTCCAAATCGGTCAAAGTCCATTCTATGCAGTTCAAAGGCTGCCGACGGTCAAACTTCATTATACACTATTCTAAATCCAAAGGTTAAATGCCGGTCAAAGTCCATTCCTAACGGTTATAAGTGCTAAAGTTGATCGTTTACAAGCTCATAGTACAAGTGAATCTTGTTCACGAAACAACTGTTATTTAGTGCGCGGAAATGGAAAAGTTTCTCATTGTGAAAGACGTTACCCATAAAGTGCGTCGATTTAATTTGAGCGGTCGCACATTGGAGTTCAAAATAAAACCGGTACCTAAAGATACCGAACCTGTACATTGGGTTAGAAATGCGATTTCGCAACTTGTAAATAGGAGTGTAGAAGATTTGGAACCTCAGGATATGGTCGGTTTCTCTTTCTGCTCTAAAGATTTTAAGAAAGGTGAGGGATGGTTGCGATTCAGGCAGGCTAGCGAAGTTACTATTAACGATATATGGGATACTATATCGTCCATCTACCAGTCCAACTCCTGTGGTTTGAACACTGAGACTTTCTGTTTTCGTATAACATCAGTGAGGTTACCTGCTGGTTCCGGAAGAGGGCGAAAATATAATAACTTTAGTGAGGAGTGTGCTATGAGGAACGGTATTGTGGTAATTAAAAACCACGATAAGTTATGCCTGCCTCGAGCCATAGTGGTCGCAATGGCTCTTATTGATAAAGTTTCTGAATACAGAAAGATTCGCTGTGATATAGGAAAAATACAAACACTAAAAGCCGTTCAATTACTAGAAGATAGTAAAATAAGTATTCCTGAAACGGGAGCTAGTATAAATGAGCTGCAAAAATTTCAAAGCTATCTGAAAGGTTACAAACTCACAGTATATCTTTACAGCAGAAAAGGTCGTGATGTAATGTTCGAGGGAAGTGAAGCGGGTAAACACCTCAATTTATTGTATCACGAGGGGCACTTCAACGTGATCCGCTCGTTAACTGCAGCATTTTGCTGCAGTTATTATTGTGAAGAATGTCACGTACCCTTTGAACATAAAACCCAACATCGTTGTGGGGGTACGTGTCCAGCATGTCTACAGTCACCAACATGTAGCACAGAACAGTTAAAGATTAGATGTGGTGAATGTTTGAGAGACTTTCGAGGTCAGAACTGCTTTGACAATCACAAGACACATAATGTCTGCATGAAAATTAAACGATGTGAAAAGTGTTTTGCTATATATCGCAATACCAGGAACCATATCTGCGAAGAAGTTTTCTGTAAAACGTGCAACGGCCATGTGAATAAAGATCATTTGTGCTACATGCCTATAGATACAGGTTACCCAAAAATCAAAGACACGCTTTTTATTTTTTACGATTTGGAAACCATGCAAGAAGAAATATTAGAAGATGGGTCCCTCTTGCATCAACCCAATCTCTGTGTTTACATGCAGTGCTGTGATAAATGTATAGACGAAAAGAAACTTTACTTTTGCCAAAAGTGTGGTTTTCGACAAAAAGTATTGACTGCGAATGTAATAGCCACTTTTATGGGGTATATTTTAACTATGAGGAAGAAATTCAAAAGCATAGTAGTAATAGCCCACAACGCCTCTGGGTTTGACGGTCAGTTTATTTTAAACTACATCATTACACACACAGATCTCACACCGGAGTTAATAATGCGGGGAACAAAGCTGGTGACAATGTTATTGGATAACGTCAAATTTCTAGACTCACTGAATTACTTTCAAATGGCGCTAAGAAAACTGCCGCAAGTTTTCGGTCTAACTGAGCTAAAGAAAGGATATTTTCCACATCTGTTTAACAGGACTGAGCACCAAAACTATGTGGGTCCTATACCATCAATAGAAGCTTTCGAGCCGGATAATCTTATTCGAGCTGAAAGGGAAGAGTTGATAAAATGGTATTCCGAAAGAATAGCTGAAAACTACATTTTTGACTTTAAAAAAGAGCTTGTAGAATATTGCATATCGGATGTGAATATATTGGCACAGTCGTGTCTCAAATTGAGGAAGCTAATGATCGAGGAGGGAAATGTCTGTCCGTTTATCGATAGCGTTACGCTACCTGGTGCTTGTAATAAAATATTCCGCAGGAACTTTTTAAAACCAAACACCATAGGACTTATCCCAAAAGGGGGTTACCGGTTTCGTGATAATCAATCCGTAATTGCTACACGATGGCTATTATTAGAGGAGCGCTCTCGAGGAATTAACATAATACATTCTGCCAAAAAGAAGGAAGCTAGGATAGGTGGTGTTGAAGTCGACGGTTATTGTGCCGAAACTAATGAAGTGTTCGAGTTCCACGGTTGCTATTACCATGGCTGTCCAAAATGCTTCAAACATAGCAGAAACGCACCTCTAAAGGATAACCCTGCAGAGACATTAGCAAAATCGCATAGATTGAAGGAGTTGGGTTACATCATCACCGAAATGTGGGAGTGTGATTTCCGACGTCTACTGACAGAGGAAATGTTAAGTTATACGGAAGCACACCCTCTAATGTTGCATTCACCACTAAATCCGAGAGACGCATTTTATGGTGGCCGAACCGGAAATGCAAAATCTTTCTATAAAGTTGAACAAAATGAACAAATAAAATACGTCGATTTTACATCCCTGTATCCGTACATTAACAAAAATGGAAAATACCCCCTGGGTCATCCTATCGTTCATACTTCTGAGCAGTGTAGCAAATTAAATCTGTATACCACAGAGGGAATAATGAAGTGTAAAATATTACCACCACAAGCATTGTTCCACCCAGTGTTACCCTTAAAAATGAATAACAAATTAATGTTTGTACTTTGTCGCGCATGCAGTGAAAGTTTCAATCAAGGACAATGTGAACACAACGACAACGAACGAGCTTTAACAGGTACCTGGGTAATTGATGAAGTCAGGAAGTCTGTCGAAAAGGGATACAAAATCTTGGAAACGTACGAAATATGGGAGTACCGCACAGAACAGTATAACAGAGAGACTAAAACTGGCGGTTTGTTTAATGATTACATAAATAAATTTTTGTGTATTAAACAGCAAAGTTCCGGATGGCCAACATCGTGCAATACAGCTGAAAAGAAAGATGAATATATTAAAGAATATTTTGAAGTCGAAGGTGTTCGGTTGGATCCCTCAAAAATAGAAAAGAATCCAGGACTCCGACAATTAGGAAAATCAGTTATTACTTCGTTTTGGGGAAAACTAGGTCAGCGCGAGAACCAAAGTAAAACTACAATAGTTAGACAACCAGAAGAATTTTATAACATCATGACTAACCCTTCAGTCGACATTAATTCGGTTCAGCCGATAAATGAGGATACGCTCCTTGTAAACTGGGAATTTAAAGAAGAAAGTTACACCCCTTTATCGACAGTGAACGTGGTACTTGCCGCTTACACCACTGCGCAGGCACAGTTAAAGCTGTATGAGTATCTAGATTTATTAGGTAAGTAAATTTAACATAAAAATTGCTTATAGGTAACTGTATTTTTTGAAATAGGCGAGCGTGTGTTGTATTATGACACGGACTCTATAATCTACATTACTTCCGAAGGCCAGTTTGATCCACCGACAGGTAAATTTTTGGGCGACTTAACAGATGAATTAGAAGCTGAAGGTGCTGATAGTTATATTGAAGAATTCGTGTCAGGTGGACCAAAAAATTATGCTTATAAACTCTGGTCCACGGCCAAAAATTGTTATGTAAATGTTTGTAAGGTGAAAGGAATTTCCCTTAATTATAAAAACTCACAAATCATCAACTTTGAACAGATAAAGAGGATGGTATTGGAAGGTGATAAAGCAGAACCCTTACTGGTATCGTCAAAGTTGATGAAAAGAACGGCTGAACATAATGTTTTAACAAACGATACTACTAAAGTCTACCGTACAAATTCGACAAAAAGATGTTTTGCTACAGATGGCTCATCACATCCTTACGGTTTTAAGAAGTCTCGTTTATCCGGTGGAATAGACGAAAATTTATAAAAAATTTAGCAGATGTAATAATATGTACCTGTAATGCATAGCTATGTAACTTTACTGTAATGTGGTATAAAATTCAATTAATTAGTTAAAAACATTATTCATTAATTCATCTTCAGACCGCACCTTTCCTATCACTGTACCGATGGCTGGGTCTCAATGATGGCGGATTTGTGATCGTACAGGTAACAGATAACATGTAACAGCTAACACTAATAAAAAACCTGTTAGCTGATACATCTTCTTCAGTTACCTGTTCCAATCATGTTCACGTTCGGGTACAGGTCCACGTTCGCGTTAGGTTCATGTTAACGTTCACGTTAGGTTGACGTTCGGGGTTCACGTTCGCGTTAGGTTAACGTTCACGTTAACGTTAGGTTCACGTTCGCGTTAGGTTCACGTTAAGGTTTGCGTTGAGTTCACGTTAACGTTCATGTTATGGCGTTCACGTTCGCGTTGGGTTCACGTTCATGTACGCGTTGGGTTCATGTTCACGTTGGCGTTCACGTTCGCGTTAGGTTCACGTTCACGTTAGGTTCACGTTAACGTTCGCGTTAGGTTCACGTTCGTGTTGGGTTCACGTTCACGTTCGCGTTCACGTTCGCGCTGGGTTCACGTTCACGTTGGCGTTCACGTTCACGTTGGCGTTCACGTTCACGTTGGCGTTCACGTTCACGTTGGCGTTCACGTTCACGTTGGCGTTCACGTTCACGTTGGCGTTCACGTTCACGTTGGATTCACGTTAAACGTTCGCATTCACGTTCGCGTTGGGTTCACGTTCGCGTTGGATTCACGTAGTTTTTCCATAGATTTCAACCTCTAACTATAGAATCTCTCAAACCCTGCGTACCTCAACTGCTTACACGCTAGCATTTTTCTATTTCAGATGTCGCGGGGTTCGATTCCCAAGGCAAATTTAAAAAATAATGTCTATACCAATCACGTGACCGATGACGTGAAAAACAACATCCAAGATGGTGGAAGTGCTCTTTCACAGTGATGTCAGGTAATAGAATGATTTCATAGCATAACTGCATTGTTTGCGATACTGTTTACCATTGTTATCAAAAAACAGTTGTCTAAACCTAACACGATACCTAACACGTTAACCTTTATGACCGCTAAAACTGTTTGCTTATGTGGATATGAAACCGATAGTCTCGTATACGAGATAACATGTGACATGTGAAAATCGTACATTTTAATTTTAAAAATATCCAAAGTTGATCGTACGAAGGTGGTAAGACTCGTTTGGAAACCAATATTCAGGCTTTTCTTTCGACGCCAGAATGGTGACTATGATAAATATACAGGGCTTTAAAACATCAAAAACTGATTTTCAAGGAAAGAACTTGTAATTTATAATGGCCAGCAAGTGGCTCGTTTAATTTTTTTTAGCCTCCATTTTCGTGGAATAACTAAGATCACGACTTATAACGTCAAGCTACCTGGTTAATACATATTATCGCCGCCACAAGAGAAGAGCCCTGCGTCATCATCTACAAGCGTGTGATTTAAGATTTAAAATCAAAAGTCAAAATAGTTCCTTAATAATCAATATTAAAGTTGTTGAAAAATGTACATGATGGCGTAGTTTCGCAAAGGTTTAAAAAGAGCAACAGCAAATCCCAATTCAGTTGTTTTTGTTAAAATGCAATAAAGAACAGGAAAGTTGAAAAAAAAAACGTAGGTAAAAGAAGAATGACAAAAACGAAGAGCAAAAGAGGTTATGGAAAATTTGAAAATAATTAGGAGTATTACGACGTTGGTCAAATCAGCATCAAATATGCATGTTAAACTTGACAAGCGTTATAGGTTATCTCTTTTCATTACATTTAGCTTTTCAAAAGCGCACGTCTATTATATCCCAAGAACTTGTTTCGTTCTCTGTCCTTTTTTGGGTTGCGGAAATTTTTGAGATGTAAGTATCAACACCTTGGATTTATGCATTCGTACATTGATGACGCAGGGCTCTTCTCTTGTGGCGGCGATAATAACCATCACGGAATTAAATGGGAACATGGTCAGCATACACTTTAACCGATACTTTGGGCTTTTACTTTCTAACTGGAAATTTACCAAAGATTCAGATAAAATTATAACCCCCATAGATATTCGACAATTTAATCAATCATGTTGTATGAAAAAGAACGAGATTGAGGATTAGCGTGAAATATGTAATAACTCACGATTAAAACTGCTAGGATCCAGTAACTTCGCTTCCTTTTACCAAATATTTATCAATAAAATGCATGACTTGAAAAGAAGTACCGCAACTATCGAAAATGTACAGCTACGTGCCGAAACTTGAAAAATCGGTTGTGTGAGGAAGTCTCTTACAAAGGGATGTGTTAATAAAATTATAAATCGTTCATTATCAATGACAAAATTATCGGTTTGGTTCTGGTTCACGTTACATTTAAAATATATCAATTACTCTGCTCCTAAAAGATTTGTACCGTTTTGGAGATGGTTTTTGTAAACACTTCCACCTCAGACGAGACAGCGCGCATTTTTGAACGAACTAGTCGAAGATCCCATACAGAGAAATTCCACTTATGTCTTTATAGCGTAAAGGAAGGGGATATATTCCATTGCGTATGCTCATCGAAGTGGATATGTACGAATCTGCTTAAATCAATAAGAATCAGATATCAGGGTCGGCTTAGAACACAATTCATCGAACCCTTTCCTCCCTCCAAATATTGGTGTAGCTTTAGGTGATTGCATTTCTCCAAGAGTGTAGATTCCACGTTTTCAATTGTTTAGTGAATTCCGCTTTCATTGCTGTAATTTTTTTGTATGTAACGTACCTATCTATCTTTTAAAAGTGCAAAACCGAGAAAAATGTGCAATTTCCCTTAGCTTTCCACGTAATTTTATTTATTTAAGTGAGTCTAATATTAGCAAATTGCTCTATACAGATAATAACTATTTAACGTACCTATTGGATATCCCGTAATTACCTAGCTATAGGTACATTTTGGAAGATTTCGATAATGGTACTACCTCGCCCCTTTAGATAATTTCTGTTAAATCTAGGCATACTTATCGTAATAGTAGGGTTATTAACCTGAACAAGACACTGACATTCGTGAAAAACGACGACGTTGGCATTTTTTTCCGTTGAATTACCTACATGTTAATAATGAAACGCACTATTCTATTTGTTACTTCCCCTCGATACCACGTAATAAAACCGTGTTTCGCAAAATTTAACGAGTGAACTTGCCACTTGGACAGTTTGAAGTGATCATGATCGTAATATCAGACTGGGATTACGTTATTTTGATTTCTGGATAAAAAGCGCGAGAATGCGTTCTAAGCAGGTATGCCTACAGCACTTTAAATGGAAGTTGCATAATGTAATTAATTTTTAATTTTATATCCTGCGATTGCTTGAGAATCACCTCCTAAAAGAAGATGCCTTCTAGAAAATATCGATGGCCGTATTTTTTGCTACGCTCTGAACTGTGTTACAAATAAAGTGGATAGATATGCGTTATGTACGGGTATTTATTTATTCACTACTACTAAATCCTAGCTAGGTAGCCATTTACTCTCACTCTCACAAACTTAATTCAAAATCTGCTGCCATTTGTTTCCGATGTAATTAATGCGATAAACTTAAGTACCGAGCCCCATTTTTGCATGTATCATAAGTAGTGGTGGAAATTTATCTTTATCTACAGTTTCCCATCCCTAATGTGTGCCATGTAGGTATCTAATTACAGTTTATAGATAAACACTGATTTTGGAACAAGGACCAGTCTGTTAAACGAGGAATTCCGAAAACCTTTTGGTAGACATACCTGAAATTCGTATCGCACTTGAGGAAGATACCTAATTATCAACTTATTGGGGACCACACAAGAATGGTCAAATACGTATAAATAAGGTAGCTTACTTAAAAATTGTTGATTTCTTAGTATAGTAAATATTTTAGGGTTGCTGCAATAAACAGATCAAATTGGTCATTGGTGGGTCCATAGACGAAAATTCCTTTCGACAGCCAAAGAAGACGATAGTTTATTCGATAGAGGCTATACATAATCATTTTCGTGTATTTGTTTACAATTAAACAAGGATTTTGCGTGTTTTTCTCACACCTCGCCCAATAACGATCAAAATATGTACCATGATTTAAACTAGAGCAGAATAATTCAGTGGTTACTTTGTGGCAAATCAGATATTTTCCATTGTCAATGCGTCAGGTCGATTTCGATTACGTTAAAGGAAAAAATTGTATGTAAAGATTGTTTAGTCAGTTTGCTCAATATACATTAGACGCCGATCGATCACATTTACATGCTTTCAAACACTGCACGTTGAATTTCATACAATATTCTTCCTCAAACTCTGAAAGAAATTTCAATTGTTTTTTAATATCACGCTATTGAACTAGTAAAATCTGTAGGTACTGATTGTTATATACAGGATCCTCGAAAAAAAAGTGTACCCGATGCTGA
Organism: Photinus pyralis; assembly: GCF_008802855.1. Taxonomy (NCBI): domain Eukaryota; kingdom Metazoa; phylum Arthropoda; class Insecta; order Coleoptera; family Lampyridae; genus Photinus; species Photinus pyralis. The sequence goes on along the minus strand of NW_022170738.1, from coordinate 35,255,119 downwards.
ACCTCGCCCTGAGATTATGCTGCATATATACTGCATAATAAAGCATATTTATTATTATTTATTATTAAGTATTAATGAAGAGTTTTAATCGAAACTAACCGTATAATACAGACAAAATGTTTGGGGTTTTATTATCATCTGACCTTGAAGTTGTAAGTGTGTGAGAGAAGCAATCGCTATAAATACTTAAAACGCAATTAATTTTTCTAGAAGTAAGCATTTTTGCCTGAAATTATTCTCTTTTAATCCAGTAAACATCACATTCGTTTAATGGGTTTCCATATAAGGAAACTTTTAACTTGACCTTGATCTCACACCTGAATATCATCATCACCTTGACACGCAACGTTTAAAGGGTGAGTAACCTGTGTGGATTTTGATCGGTAACTGGACTTGAATGGTTGGGGATGGACTTTGACCGTTCGGCAACCTTTAGACTTTATACGAATCCTTAGACTTTGACCGGAAACCTACTTTTAGATTTTAAACGGCGGGAATGGACTTTGTCTGACAACCTTTAGACTTACATCAGCGTTTGACCAGTCAGCAACTTCTGGCTTTTGAACAGCAGAGAAAAGACCTTTGGCCGGTCCGTAATCTATGGACTTTGATCGATTTGGACTTTAAACAGTGGTGATTTTGATCGATAGCTTGATCTACTTTCCAAAAGACCAGCGGAAATAACGTCATAATACAGACAAAATATTGGTTATAATCGTCATTGATCTGACCTTGAAGTGTGCGCACAGCCGTGACTAGTGTACAGTGACATCGCGTTGTATATCCTAATAATCTGTCCTTGAACTCACCTGTAGCTTATTTAAACGATTAAATGGTTAAATGTAAAATTTACGCCGCAACTTTGATCGATAGCTTGGCCTACTTTTCCGATGGAATTTGACCGGTCAGCAACCTTTAGGTTTTGAACAGCGGGGAATGGACTTTGCCCCGAGCGTGCGCATGCATCATTTTAACACACAACCTTAATCAGTTAGTTGGACTTTGAACGATTTGGAACAGGTATGTAATCGAATTTGATCGGTCAGCAACCTTTGAAACAACGGAGAATGGACTTTGAACAGTGTGGACTTTGATCGGCAACTTGCCCTACTTTGATCTGACCTTGAAATGTGCGCATGCGTCATTTTAACGCACAACCAAGTCCTGTCAGTCTTCTTCCAGATCGTGGTGAGTGTACACGCGAAGTGATATGTGTCTTGTGCAATGACGTGTTTGTGAACCTGTACGGATTATCGCCTTGATGACTGTGGAGCAAATTAAGGTAAGTAAGAGTAAAATTAAATCTTCCCGGACCAATTGACAAAATAACCCCCCAGTGGGGCCAACTCCCGAAATACCCCGGGTCACAACCCAGGACCAACTACCGAAATACCACCAATTGCCAAAATTTGACCTTACACCCCGGACCAATTGCCAAAATTTGACCTTGCACCCCGGGCCAATTGCCAAAATTGGACTTCGCACCCCCTGGGCCAATTGCCAAATTTGATCTTGCAGCCCCCCCGGGAACGATTGCCAAAATTTGACCCCCGGGCCAATTGCCGAAATTTGAACCTGGGCCAGTTGCCGAAATTTGACCCGGACCAATTGCCGAAATTTGACCCCCGGGCCAATTGCCGAAATTTGACCCCGGGCCAATTGCCGAAATTTGACCCGGACCAACTGCCGAAATTTGACCCGGGCCAACTGCCCAAAAATATGGCCCGGGCCAACTGCCAAAATTTGGCCCGGGCCAACTGCCGAAATTTGCCGAAATATTTTCCCACGGTCCCCAGAATTTTCCCACACTCGGGTACCGCTATACCTACTCACAATCATTCAATTTCTCGCGCACTCGTACAACTCGCCGACATTCCTTTGCGTCAATTATGCTTGAAAATAGCGCCCCATATTCAATAGCACTGATGCTTGATTTGGTAGAAATCGATTGGTTACAGTTTGACATCGCTGTATCTTTTCGTTCTCGAGTTAAACGAGGATCAGACGGACGGACAAAACCATCACATAAGGAAAATTTGTTTCGAAAATTCCCCTAAAAATTATTTTTATTATGGTGTATTTTTCCGTATTTAATATTTAGAAGAGTTTTCATTATTAATTATTACCCCATAATTCACTCAATATTGAGGGTGCAAGCAACTACAATGTGTTACATTACTCATTTCAGCCAGTTCAGTTATATATATAGTTTTAGTTAAAAATGAGTCAAATAGGTACATCTCAACAGTCGAATAAACGATGAAGGATGAACACCGTGTGGGACGAACTTCACGCGAGTAGGTACACTTTCTGCGGCCAGCAATAAAAGCCTATATTCATCTACCAAGAATTACTTGTATAAATCATGATTGCGCATGAGAAAATACTTTCGAGAGAATCCATTTAATAAATTTCTAGGGTAATAGAATATCGTAATGGAGACGGATAGTTGTATATCCCCTGATAATCAGTTTCGAATGAATCACTCGGACAAGCTAGCTCCATCTGTCAAATGCATTTTAACAAATTATTTTAGCACAAATTAATACCGCATCTTTCATTGTAATTAATTATTTGTTTAATTTCGGAACAAAAGGCTATACGTTAATTAAGTACGTGCTGCTGTTGCCAGTTTGCGTGCAGCGCCGAAGTAAGTTTCGTGTTTTAGTAGTGTGTTGGCAAGCAATTACAGGGTGGCAGGATAATAGAGCTAATAATTATTTGTTTTAGGGTCTTCAATGTTTATAGTAACCTGTTACGCCTCTTCAACCTTCCAATGGGTCGCATTATAAAATTTAGATTGTATTTTAACTCATTTATCATCTCGTATTAGGAGTGGAAACTTTGCAAAATAATATATCTAGGTACCTTTAATCCATTATAAATACCGAGCGCGTCTATTATTTCACATAAAATAGTGACACGAAATACTTTTGGTGGTAATCGATCCCTGCCTCCCTTCTTTTGTGTAAGTGTAATTAAATAACCTCAAAGGAGAAAAATACAAATAAAACCTTCGCCAAGAAAGCGCAAATTAATCAAACCCGCCAATCGAAAACCCTTGAAGACAATGTATTATAACTAACTCCCTTTTGGTTAGCATTTGTGTAGGACGATTCTTTCGTTGTCATTTTAACACCGAAACCGCTTTTAGAGCGAGCGTTACAATCCAATTACGTTTTTTTAAAGGAGACATTAGCGCCGTGACAGTTTAATAAAAACTTTTCCAAACTTATATTTGTTTTATAATTCGAAATTGCCATTATCGGCGTTATTAAAAGATGGCGATTGTTCGATCGAAAATTTGTATGTAACAATGAATGGGGGGTTGTACCTATTAATTTTATCTTCCTTTCATATCTACGGCATTGTACGCCGTTGTTTTACCGAAAGAGAATTTCGAATTCTATTCTTTTATATATAACCAGACTCCCTTTGACTAATTACGCTGCCGCAATTTATAACAGTTGTGGCCCTCCCTTTCCGACATTAATTTGTTTTTGTGAAGATTTGCAAATGCGATCACATTAATTCGTCATTTATGTAACGCAATGTTAAACCGCCATCCTAATTTCTTGTCATATTTTATGCTTAAATTTTAGGAAAAGTTACAAAGTATTAGCTATTAGTTATTTAGCTAATGTGTAACCATTAGTGATATGCCCATGGTTTTTGAACATTAGGGTTTCTGGAATATTGTTATATCGTAAATTCGTTGTAATTATTAAAGTAATGAATGCGGGATATAAATGTAGTACACTGAAAATTAAAACGATTTGGCAACACCATCAGAAAGCATCCTCAAACATTGTATTAAATTTAATTTTAACTGTTCCTGCAATGATAGATGACTACATACAGGCTCCGCTACAGTATAGTCCAAAAATTTGCCGATGCTGTAAATACCAGCATTACCATAGATAGATATACAGTGTGTCCCAGATCGGGTGGGATTGCATGGGTAACTTTGTTATTATTAAAGATAGAGAATTGGTTAAATGGGCAATGTTTTGCAGTTTTAGATGCTTATTTAAAATTTCCTTTTGGAAATTCAAAATGTCGCATAGGTTCGACGTAAATTCAAGAAAACTAAAATTGGTCATTTCCTTGAATGTCTTATATCATCGAAAGTATAAGAGATGTAACAAAAAGTTTTATATAAAAGTTACTGTCTTTGATACGTTTAATTTAGAATTGATGTCAAAAAAAATTCAAGATGGCTATTTTTGAGGAACATTTACCAACTTCCTAAAGTCAAATAGGCGCAATATGGCATTTTTAGATTACTTGATAGATTTTTTAATTCTCTTTTCAACGAGCCATCATAATATAAGATAGAAAATAAGATACCAGTTATATCAACGGTTTTTATATTTTAATCAAGCAGGCTGTGATGAATTAAAAAAAAAACAAAACAAAATCTATTCGAGGCAACAAAACAATGAAAATAATTACATCAGATGTTTAAAAAAATCAGGGACGCACTCATGAGAGGGGGGTTTGGGCATTACAACTCCCTCCAAAATTTTATATAAGCGGTCTAGAAAAATTTGATTTTTATAACATCACTTATTGACTTATTATCCATACTTACATACCTAGAAATGGTGGTATAACTACAAACTATCCTCTCGAAAAAAGTCATGCCATTATCCAGTTAAAGACATTTCAAGACACTTCGCTTTATTTTACACAATGTATTACCATTGATGCATTGTCCCAGGTCACATTTTGTAGGTGGTTTATCCGCAAGAATATCGAAACTAACAGTTTTACCAGTCCGAGTATATGGACAGATAAATCTTATTTTTCTAACTGCGAAGTGTTCATATCGACATTATGAACACTACTCGTCACAGGGAAACCTACATGTTGTATATTCACGCCGAAATCAAGTAATATTTTTTTAAATTAATGTATTTTATGACATAATGGGAAGTCATGTAATTGGACCGGTAATCTTCGATGGATCTTTAACTGCTCACCATTATTTACAAATTCTCCAATAAACTTCCTTAAAGGATTTTTCTCGACAACGTATGTTTCGAAGGAAGGGTTAGTTTATGCTACCTACCAACAAACTGTCTGCTCAGGTCACGAATTATGTACAGTACATTAAATTATAAAAGTAAGTACTTAATTAAAAAATAAAAGTAAAGTGGAAGTAGCTACCACTACAATAATAATAATAATCATCAATGGCAACACGTTGGCTAAACTAAACTGTCTTGAAGTGTGTTTCACTAATAATGGCCAGTATTTTAAACATCAGGTGTAATTATTTTCATTGTTTTGTTGCCTCGATTAGATTTTGTTTTGTTTCTTTTTATTCGTCACAGACTACTTGATTAAAATACAAAAACCGTTAATATAACTGGTATCTTATTTTCAATCTTATGTTATAATAGTTCGTTGAAAAAGAGAATTTAAAAATCTATCAAGTAATCTAAAAATCCAATATGGCGCCCATTTAACTTTAGGAAGTTGGTAAATGTGCCTCAAAAGTGGCCATCTTGAATTTTTTTTTTACATCAATTCTAAATTAAGCGTATCAAAGACAGTCACTTTTATATAAAACTTTTTTTTTATATCTCTTATACTTTCGATGATATAAGACATTCAAGGAAATGACCAATTTTAGTTTTTTTGAATTTACGTCGAACCTATGCGACATTTTGAATTTCCATAAGGAAATTTTAAATAAGCATCCAAAACTGCAAAACATTGCCCATTTAACCAATTCTCTATCTTTAATAATAACAAAGTTACCCATGCAATCCCACCCGATTTGAAACACACTGTATACCTATTATAGAATCAACAGATTGCTAACCTTGGTAACAAATACACTATTTAGGTACACTTGAAAGCGCCCTCTATTGGGCAGCAGTATACATGTGTTCACTTGCAATCGTAACTAAAAAAAATAATTTTAGTGGAAAATGTTGACAATGCCCCATCGCAAAACTAGAATGAAGCAATTTATTATTGAGTATATTTTTCGATTTATGTTACAATTATTAAATACAATGTTCAAAACGAAAGTATACTAAATAATAAATGTCTTCTCTTCATTCTACGCAGAGTTTATTAAATTTTGACATTTAAAAAAATTCAGTTTCTCATTTATGTTTCGTCGAAAAGCTGTATAAAACGAGAGGAAACATTTCTCAATTTTCGCATAAGTATATTGCTCAATGTTTCTCCGTTTCTTTATTATGTCGCTCGACTATCAACAGCTAATTGCGAACAATTCAATTTCATCGTTTTGACGAAGCGTCTTCACACAAGATCAAGGAAAACCGTTAAAATTCAAAGCTGGGATTCATTCCATATTTCAGCAGAGCGGAAACGTGGTCATCTTGACATTTTTGCGGCACTTTTACCCCATAAATTTTGTGGCGGTTGGCATGTTAAATCCAATACGGCTTCAATAAAATATATACCGCTGCCTGCCAAAGAAATTAATTTCATTGCTTTGTCAACACAGGGTGCTTTCCTAAAAGCATGCGTGATTTACTTTGAAAAGTATCCAATAAAAAGTGGAATTTAATTTTGAATTTCATACAAACTGCGTAAAGGAAGAATGTTGGGAAAACTGTGAATGTATAAGTTAATACCGTAGGGAAAAGCATCCGTGGGATTTGAGATATTTAATTTTCACGTGAGATGCTTTTTGATGTCTATAGATAAACCAAATATTTCAAGAGGGATAACTCGTAATGAAGTCTACGGCTCGATTCACATTACGAACGATTGCAGTGCGACCTGAAACATTTCTGAGTTGTGTATGGGATTAGCTAAATTGTCCGAAATTGAAAATTGCCTAAACGAGCGGTACCTACAAGTCAAGCATTAATTGAATCAATTATAACGACTGTAAAAGTCATGTTGAAATAAGCCTTCGAGAACGTGACATTATTTTTCACTCTTCAAGTGTGTTAGTATGCACCAAATTAAAAATTTTTTCTTCATAATTTTCAAAACCCATTTTGGACAGCTATCAATATTGTAAAAAGATGTAGAAACCCCGGCGTGCTTCTTCAATAAATACCAAATGTTTGGTACTTGTTGGTATTTAAAAATGTGTAATTGCGAATGTAATGAATAATACAGTAAGTATACGGTCGTTAAGTTAAAATAATTATATGAATGTGTTCCGGGGGTGGTTACCGCAAAACTACAAAGCACATAAATAAGCGCAAAGGGTGAGACACTCTTAAGCTGTTTCTAGAATGGGGGATGCTGCGAACTTGAAACTTTCTATAGCAGTTTTGAATATGTTTGAAACGAAGACGTTGTTGCCAAAATAAGTAAGGCACAATTGAGGTTTTGGACACGAAAGGTGTACAAATGCTGGATACCATGTGTCAGCAATTCGTGCCTGAGCAATGCGCACCCGCATTAATAGCACCCAGATAATTTGCACGTGGACAATTCCCACTAAAAAATTCGCTCCACAAAAATTCGCACTGGAAGAATCGAAAAGTGTCATTTTCGGCATTTATCTCCCTGAACATTTCAATTTGGTTAATCTCGCACCTGATAATTAGTAAGTATTCGCAACAGGGGAACTTGAAAAATACTTGAGTAATCAAGTAAATCTTTGCCTTAATTCTTTAAAGTTTCAATACCACCTTCACAGATTATTACCGAACGTCTAAAAACGAGTTTATGAATTTGGAGTTTCTGTCCGTCCGTCCGTCTGTGTACAGGATAACTCACGAACGGTTTCGAATTTTCCAATTCTGTTTTTAGTAACAGGTAGACAATGGTCAAAGGACTAACTGATTAAATTTTGGTCAATACTCATCGATCGGAACTGACCTTGTCGCTTGTTGCCTATATTGGCGCAGTTTATAAACGACCTCCTAGCGGGTTCGCGATTTTGGACTTTCTGAAATTCCGAAATGTTTCGAATTTTCCAATTCTGTTTTAAGTGTTTTGTTTATCATCACCCAAGGCAGAACCGATTAAATTTTCAGTTTGCTGTATTTGTTACAAGTTTATTTCAAATATACATCTCTGTAGACAGTGTGGGGACAATTCTCGCCCGGTATATCTCTTCCATAATATTTCTCTTCATGTATATTTTATCCCGGGTACCGAAGTAATTCGTGACGAGTTAGTTTTCACCTTCACATTTCACTTCCTGAACAGGTTGGTACTCACACTATTACAATAAGGAAACCCAGTTTCCACTTTTCGACAAATTGCTGTTTTAATTTTTCTTTTGGTCTTTTGATTTGTTATTTATAAAATCGCAGGTTAGTTATCCATGATCCACGTTTAAGAACTTAAAACCTTCCCCATAAAATTCAATTTATTCAAAAGTTTGATGTTTTACGATTGGCCTGATGATGGCTTGTTAGCCGAAACATGTCGCCTTAGCCTTATTTTTCAACATCAAATTTTTGAATAAATTGAATTTTATGGGGAAGGTTTTAAGTTCTTAAACGTGGATTCATTGCACCCCATTTCGAGTTAGAGAAGGAAGTTATCCATGATTTAATACATTAGAAAATATACCTGTTCCTTTTCATTATGATGGAGTTTCTCTGTTCACGAGCAAAACATATTGTTGTGCAATTACCGTCATTCAGATGTTATTTCGGCCTAGACACAAACAACATTTCAAATTATTAATTAAGTCCGGGGATCATTTATGGCAAATGAAAATGGGGCAGGGATCTTGGATAACCTCGAAACTGTAATTTGACACAGAAATAAAGGCTTCGTTGACCTTAGATGACCTTGAACATGTAATTAAAAACCACAAACACCTTGGATGGCCTTGAATAATATAATTAGACGCTAAATAAAAATGTGACCTTCGCTTATCTGGAAAATGTAATTTGACGCAGTTAAAAAATGGGTTCATTGACCATGGATGAGCTTGAAAATGTAATTAGACACCACATAAAAATCAGACCACTGTCCTTGACTGATCTTGAAAATGTAATTTGACACTCCAAAAATGCGTTCATTCAATTTGGATACATTTACCTTGGAAAATGTAATTTGTCACCTCCACAGTTAAAGCCATATTGACCTTGGATGTAATTTGACAAATATGGAGCCTTGAAAATGTAATTGGCACCCCAACAATTGAAACCCCAAAAAATAAAGTACGATAACTAATGCTTTCTCTTTAAACTTTACATCTACCTATTTTTTAAGGTCAGCGCCAGGTGGCACGCGACGTTCACGTTGATCTTCTCCCTAAGGTTACAGCCACGTGATCCTTACTTACTTTACAAGGTCATCAATAGATGGCGAGTGACTTTGAACTGGTCCAAGATCGGCCTTGTATACCTACTGAAATAAGCACAAAGTTGGCTTACGTGTTATTTTCCTTTTAGAATTGTTTGTAATTGCGTAGTTTTTGTTTTGGATCTTATAAGATAAGATAAGATGTAATTTGACACAGACCCATACTACGACCTATCTGGTCACGTTTGCGTACTTGGTAAAAGGTTACCTCTGGTCGTTTGCGATAAGAAGTTTGATTGTTAGGCGAAATCTAATACACGAACGTCTTCTGGTGCCGATAACGAAGACGCAAGTGTTTCAAGAATTGCGCGTTTCCTGTTGGAGAAGTGAGGACGTTTGGCGTATTTTACGGTGGAAGTGGTGTTTCCTTATAAAATACTGGAGATAACTAGAGATCTTTCAGAGATTTTGTTCTAATTTTTCCATGTGTTACGAAATAAATTTGTCAGATTTTTCTGACGGTGCTGGGTAAAGTTTGGGTGATAAAGTTGATCGAGTCTCTCTAATTGAAAAATTTAAAGTTAATATTAGCATTTATCTTTGTAGCAGATGCCGGATGTGTACGGGGAGAGATTTTAAAGGTTTAAGTTTCAGTTTTGATTTATTTGAGCTAGCTGGACAAGTGTTATGTGAGTGGTGTGGTAACTGTACACTATTGCACACAGCAATATGAACACAGTTTTATTAAAAAAAAATTTCTGTGGCTAGCACATGTGCCACCCGCACACCTGCGCATGCGCGATCCTGACCTTTTGTGTTTAAGACTATGTATACCAAATTTGGTTCCAATCGGTTCAGACGTTTAGCCGGAAATGAGTGTACAGACGGACCGACATCATCGAGATTTTCTTTGATTAGGATTCCGGGTGCTTCAAAACCTATATTTCCGTCAAAAAAGTGGGGGGCTATTTTTTACCCCATGCAAATACCTCCCTTACTAACGTGTGGGTGGAAAAAAATTAAGAAATGCATTTGGTAGAGAAAAAAAATGTGTACCAACTTGTATTAGAAACAGGCCATAAATATATAATTAATGTTTACAACGACATAATAACAGTTCTGGACTACCTATCTTTTCCCTTTGCTCTTATTTTAATTACAATGACCCGCTTCATTTATCTCATCCTGAATATACACCATACCGCAATACAAATATTAACGTACTCTATTTACATCTGAAATAATATTTCATTTTTAACCGCGATTGTTAATTCATACTTACAATTCCCTTTTAGCTGTCTTACGATTAAATAAAAAACCAACTTGGGTTATGAATAACTGAAACAATTAATTTCCTTGCAATGCTTAAACACACACAAAGTTATCGTTGCGTATCTATTTTTTAATCATGCATTTTTACAAAACTGTGCAATTGCGGTAGATAGAAGTTTTATCACACAAGCTCTTTCGAAATATAATTTAAAAAATCTAGATTAAACTTGATCATGGCCCCGAAACATCGGAATGTCAGAAGAAGGGGCAATGAGAAAGTGTTATTGGTGTTCAAAAAGCTCTTAAAATAAAGGCACGAGAAAATGAAAAAGAAATTAGTGAATTTCGGTTTTTCTCCGAAAGTATTCGGAATTCTTTCACTTTTAAGCAGAATTATTGGCCCCCAAAATGCGCAACTTTACCTTCATTTAACCGACGTCGTATCTCTAACGTGTCCCGCGATCCCAATGGTCACATTGGAACACCCTATACTTTAGTTGTGACATGGTTGGAAATAATTTGTCTTTCTTCTAATGAGCCTGAACACTAACTTTTACGGGGCGATTTTTCTTGAACTGTCCCTTTATCTTCTTCTAAGATTAATAATTGGAATGCGTAGGTGAACTGGAAGAACTAGAGAACATTATTTTAATTTCAAAATGGGAGAGGTAATGGAAACAGAACAAAGTTGTGAAAAGCTAGATATTCAAGACAGCATACATTTTGTGGAATATGATAAGCTCAATGGTTTGGTGCAAAATTCAAATAAAAGTTTCCCTCTCACAACCGAGAGTAGCTCTAGGGTCTTTATTGATTACAAGGAAGAAAAAGAGCTACCATGGTTCATGTAATATAAACTCACCAAAACTCATTTAAGAAACTCACTACGTCGCTTTCTGCCGATTCTCATTCGCGTGCCCTGCCATCACATTAGTACCAACCATACAAAGGAGAGGTCACCCCTAATAAAAATAAAAAATAATGGAAGCATTTACCTAGTTCCGAAAAGATCTCCCACACACAAAGGCTACCTTAAAGGACACGTGAAGAGAAATGGAAGATAATGTCAAAATTGACGGAATTTGAGGAAAATTTATAGGACACCTTCATGCTTGGCTTAAAGAGACGTTGAAGAAGAAACTGGGAAATATACGTAAAATGTTGCCAAGAATCTGATGGAAACGTCAGGTATGTTTTGGAGTACCTTGAGAGATACTAACGAGGAAAACATCAGGGAGAACTTTGAGAGGAGGACTCGAAAAGAAATTAAGAAAAACCCGATAATTACTTGAAGAGAGAATTTGATGTGATGTGCCCACAAATTTCCACAGGCTATTGTTGCGCTACTTCGGTTCTGCTTGAATACCTATTTTAAATTAATTTAATCCACCAGAAACACCCAAAAATAGTTTCATCAACTTCACACAATGGACGCGCCAGTTGCCTATTGGAATTGCCTCTTCGAATCGTAAATATGAACAACCACAGTCCACAGATGGAAAATGTTGCGCATCGATAACGAAAGCTTCATCTAAATTTTAACTTTGATGCTATATTTATCGAACCTCTACATTATATATTTAAGAATCGAGGTTCTAACTTCACGAACGAATATTTCCAATTCAAAAGAGCCGCCACTTTAATATTGGATGTTACCAAGTGAATTAAAAACGAAACTTTTCCGCCCACACCTTTCCCACGAAGAATTTTCGTGGCAATTACTACGCATTTAAACCTGCTCCTTTTACGCGAATCTTTGCATAAATTGAGTTAAGTACCTATCCGGTAGCAGTACCACAATAAGGAATTAAGATTTGCCTTTACGAGTGTGAACGTGTCAGTACAGTTTTTACGGAAATCCAAAGTTCTGGAAAGGACAGATAACCAACCTTTTACAAATCGTGACAGTTGCGGCAGTGCTGTCATATACGTCGACTTCAAAAAGGGAAATTCCATTTCGATATCAGATTACATTTTTTTTCCATATACATACACGAAACGTTATTAAAATTTCAATTTTCTCGTAAATTCTGTACCCAATACCATCTACTAATTTTTTTCCTCATGTGTAACGCCGCACTGTACGTGCGCAAGTAAAAGGACATAAGGGTAGGATCACGTAGGCTTATGGTGACTCGAAGGACGGGTATTAAGTGAAATTTGTGTTAAAAGGGTTTAAATATTTACGAAAATGTGTATTTGAGCAATATTTATTATGGTTATTCCCTTATGTGTAAGTGCAGACGAAATAAAATACGCCCGCCCCGCAAGGAAACATTTTCCTCTAGGCCGCTGGAGTCGAATTCCTTTTCTTTATTATACAATCGAGAGCGTTGGGCCTACTTCAAACTTACGGCTTTCAATGCAGGTTTTCCCGAAAATGGCATAGCGTTAGTACTTCCTTCCCCAGCCATCGTACCACTATATGTAGTCTTATCCCCTCTCGGATTAGAACAATAATATTTGAGCCTCAGACAGGGCATCCAAAGTCTAAGGGATTTTTATAGCTATGATTTAAAATTCTGCGCGTCACAGCCGATTTATTTCGGATGTCTATTTCAGCAGTGAATCGCATGCTGGAAACGGCAAGTGGGCATATTTTATTAAGGAATGCACGAATATGCTTGTCCGCGACGGAAAATTTCACAGTTGCCTTCAATTTGCTTTACTGTCTCCTTTTCCGACAGATTAGCTGCTTACATTGATGGTCCGTCGTGTGTGAACTGTGACTGCGTAAATCGGGTTTAAAGAGGAATTCAACCGACTGAATATAATTTATTTGTAGATATTTAATACGTTACGGATGTCCCACCTACAGAACTTAATGTTTCGGGAAGGTCTAACATGGTAGAAATATTTAAGGGTAAAATCGCCTTAGCTGCTCCATTTTCGGCTTTGACTAAAACTTCGTTTGATGACTGTTTAAATAATCTTGAGTGTATATTGTGATACCAAGGAACTTCTGATCACAGAATATGACTGGCCTGACGACTCCAGGCTGTTCGAGTTAGAATACAAACTTTCGAGCCGACGACGCCCGTCACGACGCGATAATTACTATCGTTGAGAGAATCAATGATGGGAAGATTCAAATCCTCCCAGTATAAAGAAAATAAACGTGTAAACAAATAAAGCAAACGAGCTCGTGGGTATGGCTATAGCACCAAATTTTGAAACTGGCGTTACATTTGCTTTTATTCCAAGTGCCTATGTATCAAATTTCTTTTAAATACCTTTATAAATAAAAAAGTTTGCAACTCGGTTCATAAATGGTCGAGATGCGAAAAGGGCATCGTGAATGTTGAATAGATTAAATTCAATTTTTGGCATTGCATATTATATGGATAAAGCTATGGCCGTATTGAATTTCATGCAATTCGGTTCATAACTAACGGAGATTGTCAAAAGGGCCTTTCTTATGTTTTTACCTACATTGCCAATTCACGAACTTCGATCTATACATTTGATAAAGAATGCTCCTGCAAAATTTCATCGGAATCGGCCTATTCGATTTCGAGATATTGCGCTACCGGACAGACGGACAGACTCCGCAAAATTATACACTCGCTAGGAGTTCGTTAATAAGCATCCTTTATTTAAAAATGTTTTATTCTGTAGCCGAATGAGCTAGCTTCTAGTCGGAGGCAATACAATGTTTAGTATGTCAATATAAAATTATGGCTCCCAAATTTTCTTCTTAAACGCCGCAAAATCATATGTTTTAGGGGAACCTAATTGTATTTACCTTATGCAACGCTGGGGATCATTGTAGCAACCAGTTTTTGGTGAGGTTACGATTTCGAAAACAAACTTTTTTTAGTCGTAAGAAGAAGCGGCTCGATAGTTGTCTTTCTTATACACAGAGGGTGCTGGCCAAATTTCATATAAATATAACAATTTTTGTTCCTCCACAAGATCAGCTTCTGCGTAAGCGAAAATTCAAGGGAAAGGAAATGGATCAACATTATACATATAATATATACATAAAAATTCTTTGTGTGACCTCTAGCGGCAGAATAAGGACCTACAAAATGAAAACTATACCAATAATCTAAACCACAACGAATTTACAGAAATATACAGATGTCGTAAAGGGTATCGGAAAGAATGTTTAATTAAAAGTTGAAAGCAACAAAACGTTACAATTTTCTTACAATACCGGACTTCTTGAGGAAGTCGATTCAACATCCCTGTGTTGAAGAAGTGGTTCCAACAAATAAAGAAATCTGACAAATTCATTGTTTATTGCGCGTAACTTTTTCTGTACTAACAGGTTCTGAGTAAGGGAGGTTTTTGGTGCCGAATGCGTCGAAATTAGCATGACGTGTGGGAACGCTTTCGTATATACGGTCATGGTGGGAATTTTGCATTTGAATGGCAGTATCAAATTTAGATGAATACAGATATACAACAGAATTTCAATAGAAGCGGCCAGCAAAAAGGGCACTTTGGTTTAAAAAAAATGGGTTACGTTGATCATTACGGGGCGATAAAAGCGGAGTTGGTCGCTCATTTTCTTATTTATGTGCTTTGGGCTCGTACACTTCAATTTGCGAAGCTTCTTTTACAGCTTATGTCTTTATGCAAATCAAACGTTTTAATTACAAGGACCTGTAAAGCTTTTAGTCCTAATGGTTTTTTTTACAGAAATTCTGCATTAGCATCACTTCTTTCATACGAAAGTTTACAAGAAATTGGTAAAATACTCACTCAGATCAGAATGACAAAGTTTCTTCTAACCTCGAGTACAGAATCTGGAAAACGTGCATTACACCCTTTTTGTACCCATCGCGGTATTTTAACGCTATAAGCCTGTTGTTATATAGATTTTCCGAAAATGCTTTATAAAGAACGTTTCCATTTATTTACCTCAGATATATGAATATTACGTCACGCCGTTTATATCGTATTGTGAGTAGGAGCTAAATCACTTGTAAAATTTTCATGTGATTTGGTTTTTCCGGTGTTGCGAGAGAGGTATTTAATTTATGGCTTTGGTTAAAATGTAAATCTTTTGTGTTTTATCATGTGCAATTCTACGGTTATGTATGTTCCTTTTTTGTTCGCACTGTCTATTATTTTATAAATAGTCTTTTGCCGCGTATTTATGTCACGAATCTCGAACGTTTTCAGAGCTAGCGTGGATTTTATATGAAGGATTACCTAACAAAAGCTACTTTTAAGAATTTCCTTTCGAAATTTAATGCAACGATATATTTTATTTATTTATTAAAAAAGCAATGATTTTGAAGTATTATTATTATGGCAATTAACCGGATGTTTTGTAATGCTTGAAGTAATTTTTAATCGAGTCTAAACACTTATCTCCTATTGTGGAGGATTTCATTGAATCTTGGGAAATTACGACTTTTCTATTTAACTGAGTTATTAGTCAGTCCTAGTTGTGGCTTCCAAATTTTGTATTTATTTTCAATTTCTCACTTCACATTCACGTTTATGTACCAGTTCGAATATCATTAGTACCTGCCCATTGCACTTTGACCTGTGCGGCGTATATTAGTTTGTAGAATGCAGACTTGTAGAAAGACAACACCAAACAGCGCTTGAAGCGGAGACTCCGTTATTGGGCCATTTATGTTAACTTTTCTGTTCTTCGATAATTAATCAGGTTTGTAATTAGTGGGTAATTTCTCTTCAAGGGATTACCTATACCAGTGTTAATTTTGTTTTAACTTTGAAAGTCAAGATCGATCTGATTTTGGAACGCGCTTTTCTCTTGGCCAGTAAATATCGACACAAAAAATCACTAAACTCTCAAAATATGATGTACCTCTGATTTTTTAGTTTTTTGTTTGGGCCCACTAATGTAGTGTAGAAGAAAAGGAACACATGTACATGGATAGAAAGGGGTGACTTGATTACAATATGCTCAGAAACACACACTATGACATGCCACGATATGTACTATGGAAAACGGGCCCTAAGCCAGCCACAAACCACCTATTCAGATAGCTCTAAACAATTCAAGTCACTTACAAAAACAATTGACATGAAACTCTTAAAATCGAGGACCGTAATTTTGGCTCAAGCTGATATAAAACTTTATTAAAACATAACACAAATTTAAATAAAGTCTTAATTAGGTACCTTGTAATGTCCATAATCCAAATATCCAGTCTTACACAGTACATCCGAAAACCGAGAAGTAGAGAGCACGACCACAAGAAATGGGTCTGACTCCATCCAACGGAAAATACGGCTGCGGTGGTGAAAAGGCCCAAAAAACAGCCAACAGCCTCGGCATCCGTTAAAGCAGTTCCTCTTCTATTTAACACATTTCCAAATCTTGCCCGATCTTCGACTCCACCTCATAATTCTTTACTTAAAATAAACATAATTCTCTTACCTAAACGCGCACCTACGTCAAACCCTTTACAAAATCAATTAATTTCTGCGAATATTTCCTTCATATGTAATAAATCCCATATGAGGTGTGCAATTATCGCTCAATTACAGCGATAATTTTTTATTCAAGCATGTTGTCAGTAAGAAACTGCATTGGGTCATTTTGATATTTTGTTAAAAGTGGAGCTCTTTCGCCAAAATATGAAAATAAACTGATGCAGTTTTTAGACAACATGCTTTCAAAAAAATTATCGGTAATTTTGATGCACTTGTGCCCTACGATAATTTATTATCTACGACCAGAGAAAAACATGAGATAAAGTTTTGGAAAATTATGCAAATAATTTCGAAATGTTCCTTATCCTGTAACACAATTCAATACGACCAAAATATTAATTTACATTTAATGTTACTAAAATTCGTCCAGATCTGTGGTATCCCATTTAACACATTGGAACAAATAATATTCCGGTGGCTATTGTTAATAAAGAGACGACCAATTCATTTGTTGCTTTGAACGTAAACCAGTATAAAGCAACTTTACTATATTAAAAGGTTCAATTAGCGCGATTGCAAGTTGTGTAATGTCTACGTCTACAATCCAATTTCTTCCATTGCGCGGGGAAGGGGGGGGGGGGAGAGGATAATTACTTCATTTAGCGCTCTCTGTATCCACGCTTGTGGTTTCACGTTGTTTAACAAAGTTGTTAATTAATTATCTAATATGTTTGAGGTTTTCCTTGTTTTATTCGTTTCCGCCCTAAGTTGTATTTGGTTTATTTGCGACATCTTCCTGTTCTCTTCCACATTAATCAATAAAAATAAGATTAAATGAGAACCGCGAAGGGAGAAAATGCTGAAAGGATGCATTAAAGCGGAAATGAAATTGTTCTACTAAAACTAATAAAAATAATAACGATCGCATGAAATATGAGTTTGCAAACAATATTGGAGACGAGTTATGGGACTAGGCAACCAAAATCCAGATGCCCTACTATTGACGTACAAGCTCTTCCGCACTAATAAGAAAGAATCCGTTTTGAAGACATCAAGCAAATGGCAAATGAAAATATTGTTTGGTTTGCTAAATATGGTCTTTATACGCTTTTTATCTTCCGTTCGTTCTAGGTTACACACCTTTTTTTTAAACTGATTGCGAAATTTTTCGCGAAACGCCTCGCCTACAGTGTCTGACAAGGGATCGTGTTATACTGCAGGCTCAATTATAAGAGCTTAAGCGTTTTAGTTGAACAGGACGACAGTTTCTCCAACGGTGATGTTACATCGTTAAAGATTTAATGACGATTCCGGTCAGCCAAAAGGAATAAAACGTGATTTGTATTGTGCCCTTTGGTTTTTACGTACCCTTTGTCCTTTCTTACGTTACAGCTCACAAACGCAATTTACTAACTCGTGTCTTTTTTTTCAGATTTTAACGACTAGCAGTGCCAGTAATTATACATGGTGAGTGTTAAAAACATTCCTTAATGACGTATTCAAATTATTTCATTTCGTTTTTTTGCTTATTAAAAGCAAACAGCATCTCATATTTTCGTACAGGCCATGAACTTATTTTCGTTCTACCTTTAATTTTATCTCTGAGTGAACTCAAAAAATACATTTACTTATATTTATATATTTATTTTGTAAACACACCCTTATTAAAAGATGTAATAACGATCATCATACTGAAAAAAAGACCTTAACCGAGTTGCTTGGAAAGTTATAATAATAATAATAATGTTTATTGAGCATACATCTAAACGTAACAAAACAATAAAATAATAATGTTGTACAGCTCAAAAGGTAATGAATTCGGCCTAAAGCCGTTTTTAATTAAGATATAAGGTAGCTAATTAGCGGAATACGTGTTGGTGATTTAATAGTTATATTATTTCTATAGTTATAGAATTTGTTGTGGGTCTTCCTTTTTTGATTTATTTATTTATTATTTATTTAATTATTTAAGGTGCCGGCAGTTGCAGAGAAGCCATTATATAGTTCTTGGTAGCATTTGGAATTGTGTCCGTAATGGAACCTATCCAACTTTGATTTTGGTTTCCTATGTTAATTTTAATTGTGCATTAAAGCTCCAAGGTCTTGCAGTTCATTTAATTATCGCAGACCTGCTGCCTGTTGACTCGAAATTCCAGGTACCAATTGGTAACGAATTTGAACATTTTAATTCGGAAAATTAAGTTAGTAATTAAGTGACTCGTTAAATGAGTTGCAGTAAATCGCATCCGAACCAATCGTGAGTGGTTTCATTAGAAGCGCGCTTAATTAAGGTAAATTTTAAGACCAATGATACATTTTTATGTTTATCACAGGCCGCACAATTAAATAAAAAAGTTTTAATTTTTGGATGTAAACAATCGAATACGCTGTGTCGACTGGAAAAGCCGTCATATGAAATAGCCGAAGGTAACCCCGTTGTTTACAGTGTATACTGTTCGATTGTCTTCTGTCGCGTACTCAATCTCGTAGCTTAATACCAGAAAGTTAAGAAGAGTTCTTGCTATCGTAAAATAATATACTATACTCGCAGTTCTTCTTGGTCGGTCGAGATTGCAAATGACACACCGGTATTGCTACGAACTACCCGATGTAGTTTTTATTCTTTTGAACAGCACGATTACATTTACGATTTTGTGGATACACTGGCACTTTGTAATTAAACTATCTTAGTTTATCGCTCTGTAGGTGCACAAACTCGCGTTTTGATTTGCGGCCACGTCACAGTGGCGGCGCGTTGAATACGGAACACAATTTCATCAGAAAAATCTTCCGTGCTTGTTTTTGCAAAACAAGACTCGAATTTGCGACTGACACGGTTGGAGACTTCCGTGAACCGCGACTGAATTCTTTTTCAATTTTTTTTTAAATCAGAGGATACGGTTGAGCCGCGATCAAGACGCGAATAATAATTCTTGAGGGGAGACGTTTCGTACCGAATTTAATTCCAAATTAGTTAATATTGTGCAACGTTTTTCTCTGGAATCACCAAGTACAGTTCTCTAGTATGACTCCCGCCAATTTTACTTCATGAATGACACTCATAAAATGGCGAATTATCAACCCAGGCGGCCAGCTCTAGTCGTACTTTTACTACTGTTTCTTTGCAATACCAATTACAGACATCCCACACGAATTCCAAAATGCAAGCTTTTCCTCGCTTGTGTTGAAATCATTCTTATTTTCAAAAACTCTAAATTCACAAGGGAACTGAAGTAATTTCTCTGCAAATTCACCCTCCGGTCATAAGTATATATGTAGTGTATGACTGGAATTCTTTTTAATTTATCAACGAATTACTATATTCAAAAATGTATCCGAATTAACATCGAAATCGTTCCAGTAGACATTAAAGTTATGCGGAGTTTCCGGGACTTTGTTTTTTGCGCAAAATCTAGTGCAATAAATAGTTAAGTTTCTGATTTCAAAAAATTTCCTGCTACCAATAAATGCAGATTTATTTTATTATTCACCGTTTTGCACAAAAAAGTCTTTCTTTGTGTACTCAAGAACGCAGTCTCAACAAAAAATCGTTAGGAAACACCGGGATCTGAAATAAATGTGCCTCAAGAACTTTCTCTCATGAGAATATTGGCTTTGAAATGTGAGAAAGTTTATAACTTCAGCTTAAAGCGCAATCTGACAGTTACGAAAGAAGCTAATTAAAATACATAGGCTATTGTAACGTACATTTAATTACGTGGTATATTTTATTTACAATTAATTAGTAATGAATTTATAACAGTATAAATTAATTAATTAATTAATTATATAATTAATTAATTATATAATTAATTATATAAATTAATTTATAACAGAAAATTATGTGTGATACTCGCTCAAACATGTAGTTACAACACACGAGCGCGAAGTCACAACTCATCAGTTCGGCGTCGACTTTTATTACATACGCTTCCATTTGCCGACGGGAAATTTTTTGATTTTTTTTGAAAAGGCGTGTCAAATTTCAAGGAAAGAATGCGTCGCATCCACTTTCATTCTTCATCGCCAGTAATCTTTCATCGACTTGATGGCGCCCCGATGTCTAGGATGCTTTCTTAATGTTTGCGACAGTATCGTTTCCGGTTCCTTGTAGTAGGCATTCTAAACATCCAGTTCCATTTTTCCTGTAACCCTGTAAGCTATATTTTTAATGTTTCATAGTAGATGTATTTATTTGACTTTTAATTAACCCAGGATAAGATACAAAACCTGGAATCAAAATTTGACAATCTACTATACTGACGCTTGCAAATGCCCAATTTTTCTTAAAAATCGATACTTTTCTGATATTCACCATATAATAAAAAAGACGTACAATTACACGTAGAATTAAAAAATGCATTCAAATACAGGGGGTTCTTATTAAAAAAAATGTACCATTTTGGCGCCCTACTTTGAGGCGCACTGTGTATAATTCCAAATATTTTTAAAATGTGGAGAATATTCAACCATATCATAATACAAAAGCACTCTATCGAAAAATCTTATCTTCAAGGCATTAAGTTACTCCGCGCAATCGTTAACTCACCCTGTACTGTAACGCTACTAAGTGAGGTGGTATAGGCAAAGGGACAAATTTACTTGAACTAATAAGTGAGAGACACTCGATAATTTGAGAGTCACTCATCTAACACAAGGAGGCCTTATGGCCACACCCTTGAATTTAAATACACTACTAGAAAATGATTTTTTTAGTACACCTAAGCGGTATATGGGTATTTAATCGACCGTACAACTATTACTAATGAACATTATATACGCCTGTAAAAGGAAAAACTGTATGAAAATCTACAAAAAAGGTAGAGCTATAATAAGCTGGGGTGAAAATTAGAAATGAACACATAAAACAGTATAGATTGACACGGAATAATTTACACGATGTCTGATCCCTATCCGTTTTATCTAAATTGCGCTCAATAAAAAATTGTAGGTAATCAAACTTCTCGTGTCACTTGGGTTGAAAACTTGTTTTATCAGAACATAAAAAAGTTAGCACAAGCCATTTACTGTTTATCACAAAAACCGCAAATAATTAACTATGGTGGAGTGTATAGCACGCGGCGCAATTTGCAAGCTACTTCAGAAAAATGTACAGGATTTACACACTGGTGCTAAACTCGACAATAGGGCAAAATGGCTTGTTACAGTTAAGAATCTTAAATTATTCATGATAGCAAACTCTCGAGCAACTGAAGAGTACAAATCTTATCGTAGCAGAAAATCGTAGTATAAAATGAGCTGCGCGGAAGGTAATACCTCAAGTGGATGACGTATAATATGCATACGATGGGAGCACTCTTGAATCTGACAACCACGTTTAATCCAGCGACTGGCTTCTATTGTACTTTATATTCTGTAGCTTAGCAATTTCGCTGAAGGGTGAATACTTACTCAAACATTTCTACCAAATATGCAATGCTGGTGCATTATCGGTTTTCATTTCCGATTTACTCGAAACCTACGAATTCAAAGAGCTTTTATGTGTTACGTTTTGCATTTTCGCATTTCCCTCTAAGTTACAGTTAATGACTGTTGGAGATTGCAGTTAAAAAAAAATGTGACTGTCACCACCGCAAGTTTTACGCATAAAAAGGACAAGAAACCAATTTAAATTAGTTCTCAATTGCTATTTCAGAGAGGAGTTAAAAGATAATTTTCAATATATGTCGGCGAATTTTGAAGCTCCCATACAAGCAAACATTCACGATTGTTCCAAAAAATAGGAAACGATTTCCGCTGAAGTATTTGAACTAGTAAGAGACTTCCTGTCCGTTTCAGTTGTTGAAAGACGTGTCTCCAGTAAGTTTTTAGCGTAGATGAATAAAATATTGTGGAGTCTTCTTTCAAACGATGTAGCGGCCATCAAGTCCAGTAATAAACGTTTATTAATCTCGGAACGTTTAAGAATAAAATTGCTTCATAAATCAAAATTACCAAATTAAGAAAGTTTCATTACTCTCTTCAAAGGGGTTGTTTTCGAAAACCACCTGTTATATACTGGGGAATATTCGTGGCTTGAATTGTCCAGATATGTGGTTTCATGGGATGGATTACCCAAGGATGGCAAACGAAGCCACCCATAAATCACCTATCCAGCTAGCTCAATTTAATAAAGTCACTCATCACAACAACAATAATTAACGTGAAGCTCTTAAACTCCAGGGTCGTACTTTGGGTTCAAACTGGTACAAAATTGTTCATTTAAACAACAAAACTTAGTCGGTAAAATTGCTGTAATAAAAAGTGGCGACAATGCCAGCGATAAATGCCACGCTACAAGCGATCTATCGAAACAGATTAAATAAAGTTCTTAGTTTTCGCTTTCACACCTTCTTTCTTTGAAGTCCCTCCTTACGCTTTCCTCCAGATTTTCCGTTGACTCTACGCCCGCTTTACATCTCTCCTTTTTACATTTCTTTCATTCAACTATTTCCCTTTAACGCTCCACTGTCTTCACACAATTTTCGTGCTCCCTTAACACCACATGCATGACTCTTTCCTTATTGCTTTGTTACGCCCTCCTTGGTTCTAATTCTTTTATCCCTTCTTTTTTTTGCTCCTCTCTATGCAAGCTTTTTTCATCGACGCCAAATTCAAGTAAACTTCTTTATTTTATGTTTAATTCAGAACCCCATAGCGGGCTTGGTTAATTTACTAGGGTCAAAAACCTCAATTGCATAGAACCCCGAGCTACCATAGTTACTTAAGACAAAAAATAAGTATTGCTATACAACGTGGCAATGTGTCAAGTGTAATGGGGACGCTTCCAACTGCGATCCCCATGGAAGAAATTTATTATTTATTATAAATGTTTGATCTTTAGAAATTTTTAATTTTTCATTTGTTAAAATAAAATTTATATTGTGTTCTCATTAAAAAAAAAAATTAAAAAAAAAAATTGCATAGAATGAAATTGAATCCCTATACCACTGGCAAAAATTGTAATATTATAATTAATTTATAATTTCCCCGCGGCTAGCTCAATAATAAAAAAATGCTTCTTGCGAAACTTTGGCCCCTTATCTCCTTTTAAAATCTAATGATTTGGTTTGATTGAACTCTGATAAATACGCATATGACTTTAGTTGAATAAATTTATTAATGAAAATAAAGGCGTCAAATTCCATTTTTATTTACACGTTCCTTGATGTAAACTGTTAGATTTATGAAAAGGAATACAGAAAATGTGATGCCAACTTCGTGATCCCGTGTGCCAAAGTTGATCCCTATCTAAACTGTCATTCTTCTAGACATAATAAATTGTTGCTATCTTCTTCTGTTTAAAACGTACATACAGTCCTGAATACTAAACACATTTTTAATCGCACCAAGGGATTTGTATTACTGAAATGAAATGCAAAATTTCAAATCCATTGTTTAGATTTGATTATTATCAATAAATACAATACAAGATCTGTTTCATGCAAATAATTTTTAAGGGTCGATTCCTTTAGGAATATTAAAATTACACCGAACAAAATTTCTTAGGCAAATTCCTAAAACTAACCGACCACTATTTTATACAAATCAAAAGATTTAAAATAACTTATCGACGTGGGTCTCCTTGGAAAATTCTGCTATCTTTAGAAATATAAAATATGGTACAGTCCGTGATGAATACAAAACAAAAATGTCCTTACGTATTGTTAATTCGAGCAAACTGGCCCCAATTTCGCGAAGGTAATACTCGAGATCGTAATTATGCACAGGAATGAAGTACCAATGTCCGCTGTATTGATATTAATTCTGCCCAATTTATTAACTAGGTTTCTTTGGCGATAAGCGTCTTTAAATTCTCTGCTGTTGTATACAAATTTGAATTATCGCAGAATGCGCAGGTGAAAGACGTAACTTAACTTTAAGAAACTTGTTTTTAACCAGCCCTTACTGTTAGCGATCCGAAAAACTTCCGTTATTTGTCACAATGGGTGTTAATGTTAGTTTTATTTAGTCTCGCTTTTTACCAACCGTAGATAAAAAGCGTTGGTACTTCGCACACATATAACTTACAATTTTCTTACACTTTCTCTGCCACTTATTTCACTTTGCTTGCTACCCGAAGATAAACTGTCAATTCTTTACTACTACTCTGATAAGTTTGGCTCAATAAATATACGTTGTGGTTTTTGAATTTGGACTAAAATCTCCACACATACGCGAAATAAAATCGCTTTAACACAAAATCGTACGCGCTTAGCATTTAGTTTCAACGCACTTAAAATGATACTCGATGTTTTGCGAAAATTAACGTGGAATAAATTTTTAACGATAGAAAATTCCACGCTAAAAGCGATAGCTCGCGAATTCGTCTTGGAATCTAATTTTTAACCCACCCAATGGGTACGTTTTGACTGGCGAGGAAGGAAGGCATCTTCCGCTTCCTCACTTCTTTCGCTATTTCAATTTCGCCCACGAGAAAAACCGAAAAGGAACTTATTTTTGAATGAAATCGTTATTATCGCTAGAGATACTTTCGTGCACGTTTGCTATGTGAAGCGGTACATGTGGAAATTTTGTTTAGCAAAATAGAAATCCAAAACCAAATTTTTGAATCAGCAAAGTTTCATTCGGATTCATGTTCATTCGGAATTGTTTAGATACGAAATTTTAATCCGGGCTTCTTTTTGTCCCGTTAACTTTCACGACAAGTTTAAACATATGTTCAAACGGCACGTGTAATTACGGTATTCTTGACCACTAATAAATTTTCTTGAACATTCTCGTGCACCAGAACCGAATGTCCTACCGTATGTCTTCTGGACTCCTACCCTTCTTGAACTTTCATTGATAGTTCAAATTTGGCCCATCCCAATTTTCTTTTTACTGTTTTTAGTGTTAACTTGTAAAGTGAACAATCAGTACGTAATTCTAACTGACACAATTTTTAATAAGGGAACATAACTATGCAAAGTGATTATTAACAGTGACTTAATGCAACCAAGTGCTAGTCCGAGAAGTGGCCAACTTGAATGACACTCCTTTATAAAGTTTTCATAACCACTTAACCCTAAGTTGTAGCTAAACACAAGTTTGTTCGCTTTGCCGTTGACAAAAACCGTAAATATGAAATACACACAAATAAGAATAATAAGAAATAAGTACACACTAATTAATAGTACATTATATATCAAGGTAGAGAAGTCCACTATTATTGCCTGAGCACCAAGATTACATCTCGAGGCGCTTGCGCCGAGGGGTGTAAGGTGCGAAGGCAATAATAGACTTCTCTACCGTGGTATATATACTATTTTTTTCACTACTAGCACTTGAAATCCTCTAAATTAACATATTATATTGATAAGAGAGTTAACGGTTGGACAGAATTGTTTGTTTCTTAATTTAACATGTCAATCAAGTACGTGGAAGTACAAGTCAAACAGGCCGTATTTTGTTCTGTCATTGAGATTTTTCAAAGAGTAATTTCGTTCGAATTTTTTCAAAATGTGATAATTTTAGGTATGTAATTTCTCTGGAAATTGCGAATGGTGGCAATTATTCGTTTTAGAGAACTTGTCTAAACGTTCATTGAGCGAAAT
Organism: Photinus pyralis; assembly: GCF_008802855.1. Classification (NCBI taxonomy): domain Eukaryota; kingdom Metazoa; phylum Arthropoda; class Insecta; order Coleoptera; family Lampyridae; genus Photinus; species Photinus pyralis. The sequence goes on along the minus strand of NW_022170738.1, from coordinate 35,228,714 downwards.
TTCGGGTTGTGTTTTCTAAAAGTGACAGCGTGACAGTTCTCATTATTGACTACTAGTTAATAATAAAAAATTATTAACCACTTTGAACAAATGCCGAGAAAGCCTACTTTACAAGTGGAAAAAAGGTTAATAATCATGTCATCAGACGCTAGTAGTGAAAAAAAATTGTTAAAACACTTAAAATTGTCGTCCTTTGTCAAGAGAGGCACTCAAAAAACGGCATTTTGAGTGAAGTATACGCACTGTGTGCTTGTGTCCATAGAAAGACAAGATCAACACAGTCAATGGAACTTGTTTCTTTGTGTCGCCCTTAAAATTCGGTACTCCCCTGATATTAAATATTCAAGTTGAAAAGTTTTTATCTTGGTAACACCCCGCATCGAAAAGAATTAAGAACATGGTCAAATATAAAGGACATTTTCGATAGCATTGAAAAGGACCTTTTTGACACGGCGTTAAATGACCCTCACGAAAGATAAAAATTTGTGTACAAAACACAACGAAAAACCTTTGATTCTCGCCAGTAACGTGTATTTGAACACGACTAGATATTAGATAAAACAGATGAGCCGACAAGAATGTTTTATCCCCTACCTTTCCGTTTTTCCTTTCCGCGTTTGATATATATCTTGTAGGGCGACAAGAAAAACCATTTGGTGGATTTATACTGCTGTAAAATAAGGCAGTTTCGTCCTTAAAGTAGAGAAGTGCGTGTGTCGTCTGTGCTTACATGATTTTCTTCATTTTTGACGAAGGGGGCGTACTCCATTGAAAGGACGACTGTACGAGTAGATAATGTAAAACCGTCAAGCGTAACTATCATATTAGAGTTCCAAACGTTAGCTCTCTTTACGGACCGTGCACTTCGGCTATTTTTAATGACACTCGAACCTACAGCACGTCCTCTTTTTTCCGACGTCCTCCTTTGAGCGTGTTTTATAGTTGTGTTTTATTGCATTATAAGGGATGTACCATAAGATAAATAGTTCAAAATAAACAATTTCCCTGTTTAACTGTCGGAATATTTTATAGCATTCTATAATGTCGCAAAGCATTTAGAGTGTGACGCTATTTATCCTTTATCGCCTAACTTTAAAGCGTTTTATGAACTTGCAGTTATAAAAGCAGGACGTAAACACTGGGTACGAAATTTTTTAAGCGCACAATAAATCTTGAAACCAATTATTACTGCTGGTCAAGCGAGGATTGTAACGCTGCTACTGCACGATCTCTAGTCAAATTAATTAAAAATCTATACAAGCGAGGATTTTGAAAACTCGGTAGAATTCAAGGAAATCTGAACTTTATTCAACAAATATTGCTAATAATTTCAGCAGACATCTTTCGGAATCATTACATTCCCTTTCGTCAAAAGCATGCAATAAAATTTCATACAAATTGCTCCAGTGTTGTTTGCTAAACCTTATCCAAAATATCGCGAAGTTTCGATTGCCGATAAATTATCTTTGGAATATATCAGCTCCGGGTGCTTGTTTTCTTTGATATTACCGACTGCGTATTCAGCCTAATTCGTATTTACTGGAGTTATCGGCCTATTCTGGACTGCTTTTTTACCAGAAATTCCAGATTATTCCTTTCAAAGCAACGCAATGAACATCAATCACATTCTGTGACACCCTCTGACGCAAAATAATCATTAACCCAAGCAAAAGTGCGATTTTGCACCTGGTAACGGTCCAGAATTGATTAACCGGCATAATCAGAGTATTAACGAATAGTATAAGTAGGTCTCGATATTAAGATGCGGTTTTCGCGAGCTTGTTTAGCCATCATTTAGCTACTTTTTCATGAAAAAAATCAAACCAACGCATTTAATTTTTTTGAGAAAATTAACCCTTTCTGTCGGAATGTCGAAAAAAGCCATCAAGCGGCGATATGTGAAACTAGCAAAACTTCAAATATTATATTTGTAGCCGAAGAAAACTCTTTTCAAGTAACCCGAGTTTGTTAAAATCGGCTCAGTCGTTTCGTGTTCTTTACGGAAACCTTTGAATACCCCTCACCACTTCATTTTTAGAGATACAGGAAAAATTGTCAAACAAAAAAGGTTCAGATTATCGTCGTCTTCATAAACCGGACATTTTTTGTTAGGTTAATATAACGGAATTCACAGAAAAATCACTTTTTTAGATTACAGATTGCAGTTATGCCCCCTAGCTACCATTTCAGAAACTTAAAAATATTTAGGTTTTTCTCGCGGCTTGTTTACTAATAACTTTTTACCGCAAGCCTCTACGATGGACAGGTTCCCAGATACAGTACCTCGCATTCTTATTTGGCCACCCTGTACATTATGTATTTCCAAATTTACCAGTCCTTTTTGAGCCCTATTGAAACCGCACCAATGCAAATTGTCGGAGATTTATAAGTGCGTATTGTAATTTGTAACGTTATTTCCTCGCCAATTCCGCTTGAGTCACCCTTGTTCTGTGCTCTTTAACTACATATTCCTACACTATCTACATGTTTACTTTGTAATCTACTGGTCTAGATGTAAGTTAAACTCTGTAGTGTAAATGATTCCTGTAGTAGAGCTCTTCTACCTAGTTTTGTTTATTTTTCGTTGTTATGGAGTTTTTTATAGTTACTTCTTTATCTAGTTGCTAGAGTGCACGCCTTGTATCACTTTTTTCTCTCAGCTTGAGCGCAGTTGTAGTTCTCTTCCTCTTCAGTGCGAAGTTTCTGCCGCTGAGTTGATTGGATGCAAATGTTTTCTTTTGGTATGCCATTCTTCGCGTCTATCTTAAAAGGTCTTAGTGTTAGGTTTTACCACATTTATCTTTGGAGTGATTTCTCTTTCTTCATGATGCTTATGATTGTGGCTGCATTGAATCGTTTTGCGGATCTGTATTTTGCATTTAACCAATACGAGGTATGTTACATTATTGCGCAGTATGTTTCTTAGGCTTTAACCTTCACCCAAAGGATTTAAGTTTTCTTTTTCTCATCGTCATTTCCTTTGAATTGCCTTTCACGTTAATTTACCTGGATATTACCCACACAGCACGGATGATGATTTAGCATTTTTATTTGAACCCGCCATTTTAGCAAAAATGACGCGTGGATGTTTCTACATTACCGACTTGGCAGAATTACCCGCCATTTCAGTGTAACTAAACACCTGATTCCAGCAACATTGGCCTACTTCGACTTTATTTATATACCTGGAGATTTCAAAATAGTTTCTGTAACCGCAAGTATATTACAAAATGTTGGAGCTTAACGATCTTGTAAATGGCTCCGCCGCTATACCCGATTTTACTTGCCTCGCTACGCCCCACATCCAATGTTGTTTACGATTACTTTTGTTACTCCAATTCTGTTAGTTTAATTACGTTGTACGTTATACCGATATTAGTACCGTCGCTTTGTAACCAAGTTTTTGAAGTTACCGAAGCTTTCTCCCTAGAGGGAAGCAAGTACCATTTTTGGTGTATGTTGGTTTATTCAAATTCAAACTAATTCACGTTAATTCAAAATAATTCACTTAAATGAATGTTAATTCACGTAAATTTTCACATTAATTAAAATGAATTCACGTTAATTCAGAGGAGTGTACACAAAAAATCCCAGTTGTTTCCCCTAGCTTTGTCCGAAGCCGATATTTACGATTCTGTGTTGTTTTTTTTACTTCAAATACTCGGCTCATATTATCTTGTTGATTAGATTGCATTGATATTGAATAAAATTTAGTTATTTGGGCATGGCGAGGTATTTTTCTAAAATTTAATGCCACTTTTATGCTTTTGTAGTTATAATGATAGTCGTAGTCGTTCAAACTTTTAGTTTTGCTAATGTATTGTTGATTTTTTTTACTATTAATTACAGTTTTAGTATACAATTAGCCTACGTGTCAGACGTTAGCATTGCTATTTCGCAATATTTTATGTGCGGCACGATTCACTAACCCCCTTTTATTTGTATTTGCGGTATTATCTGCTACAGATTTGCAAAACGCGTCCTTCTGAGCTCGAAAGGTTGTGATCCGCAGTTAAAAGGTAAATTTTGTTATTTTCGTCGATTTGATTACATTACTGTTAATTGATACACTCGAATTGTAATTATTACATCTGCTTGGTATTCACTTAACGATTCTAGCATAAAAAATGTTGTGTGTACGTGAATTGCAATTATTACGGTTTGCACGTTAATCATTCGAGGTGCACGTATTTTCAATTTGGAAATATTGATACCACACTGTCTGCAACGGTAAGACTAAATGGTGTTGTGATCGTAAGAATAGTATAGGAATTCAAAAGAAGTGAAAGAGGGTTCGATATAAACCAATTCATACAGGTATTAAACGAGAAATAAAACACCGTATAAATAAAATCGCGACAAGTTCCGTGAAACACACAGCGTAAGTTTATCAACTTTGATATATTCGAGAACACTCGTTGGATACATTAAAAGTATTTGAATACTGTATTCAAATACTACCCAGCTCTGATATATAACTTCTGTTGTTTCTTGTTAAAATTTAAAAGTCACGTAAAATGTTTAAGGTGCGACATCTCAGAAAAGTTTAGTTTTCTGCCTTTTTTCGATATCGGGATAGGTTAAGAAATGATACAGTGCGCATCGTCCAAATGATTAGGTATTTTGCGTTGCATACGTCATGTAACAGTGGCCAATGTCAACTTTGATATTTTAAGTACACACCCTGTATATTTTTCAATTTTTCAATTCGTCGAAACCTTATAGACATATTTGATATACAGAAATGGAAAGTAATTATTGCGGACCAGACTTACAATAAGGTAGAAAGAAACCCAATAACTCGCCCAATAAGCACTATATGAGTGTGAAGTGAGATGAAATACACGACAAAATAAAAGCGCTCATACTATACAGCCTAGTATCAATGACACATGTAATCAATAACAAAATAACCAATAAAATCGAAATGCAAATTAAACGGCAATTGATCTTTATTTTTCTTTACTTTAATACTTTCTCGATGCTTGGATGTGCAATGCCCACGCACCGACGAGACCCTAGATGTAACTTTTCGTTGATTGATTCTCCGATGTAGAATTGAAATCTCCGAGGTGTGCTCTGCACGGACCGGTCACAGAATCCGCGGGTTGACTTCCGTGGCTCAACTCCCAATCTCTTAGAATTTTGGACCACACACTCATCGCGCTGGAATTCCAAAAACGAATAAACGAATCTCTCGCTCGAGTTATCCCTACGTAATTCATTTTGACTCATTAGCCACTACAAAATGGCTTCTTATTACTGAAAAACGGCCATATTTAATCGTTGATTCGTTTTCTTCGTTTCTGACCTACGAACTAAATGAGAGCTAGGGTAATAATCAATCCCACGTACGATAAAATGACCTAATTCTCACTCTGCGATCTGAATTTAACCCTTGTTACCTCGATACGATGACGCCGACACTTCCGGGACTCATTACTAGCTCAACAAGTTGTAGAATTTAAAAGCGCAGAAAATGACGATCACTAAATTTAATTGAAAACTCCGACTTCTATCCAGATTACCAAGCCTATCCTTCAATCATCTGATGAACTCCCTGAAAAAACCAAAATTTCAACTTCATAAAGATTAAGAGTTACCGTTACAAGCCATGCAGTTTTCGATGCCCCTAGTGTTCAAGTCATAACCTTCGATCCTTCAGTATTCAGTATTAGTCCAGTCAAATAAGAAAAAATAAAAACATTAATCGGTAAAGATCTGAAATTTTGGTACACATGTTCATTAGTGTTCCCCATTGGACATACTAAAAGTCCCCGTCAAAATCTGTTGCGCTCGAGGCGCCATCCTGGAAAAAAGGAGCACTTTTTCAGTTTCTTGCCTATATATCGGCAACAATTATTGATACGGAAAAATAGTTCAGATAAAAAATATAGTTTATTAAATTGCCCATAAAAAAGCATATTAACATTTTTCTGTATGCCCAATACTTTAGCTATAATCCGACATCGAATAGGGAATCAAGTATCCTGAGCTCTCGAAACAGTCGCGCAGATATTTTTTTACAACTTTTTACAAATCATTAAAAATTCATTGAAAATTCTACCAGTATTTCTTATATATGCGAAGTCGTCGCACTCAAGCTTGGTATGAGACACGTTTAGTAAGGTTTCTCATAAAACTCTCTCTCAATAGAACTTTCATCTTCAATGTGAGCACTGAGTGTCCGAACAGGGTCAAGGTCATTCTGAAGGTCTGATAACGATGTCGGTTTTAATATCTCTCACTAGCAGGCACGTTATACTTATGCAGATAAGGGCGTTCTTCAGCTTCAGAAATCATTTCGTTGCTCCAACACTTTTACACATTTTCGCTTACCTTTTTGAAAAAAACATGATGTATCATCAAACATTATGTCATTGGTAGAATGCTTTATCGCACGACGATTCTGTTCATTTTTTGACTCTATTACAGCTATCGATGTAGTCATAAAAAAGACGGCCTCCTATAATATTACGATACGGGGCCTAAACGCGTTCTGACGTATTCAACGTGAGATTACAGCTAAAGTACTGGAGATACAAAAAAATGTAAATACTCTTTTTTATAGGGAATTTAGTAAACTATATTTTTCATGTAAACTATTTCTTCGTGTCAGTAATAATTGCCGAGACATGGGCAAAAAACTGGAAAAGTGTACCGTTTTTCCAAGATGGCGTCTCGAGCGCAACAGATTTTGACAGGGACTTTTAATATGTTCAATAGAAAGTCCCAATAAATGTGTATACCAAAATTCAGATCTTTACCAATTAATGTTTTTATTTGTCCAAAATTGCGCTAATTTGACTGGACTATATTATTAACTATATTTAAAAGGCACACAGCATTTGCATTTAGTTTGGAATCAGGAGCGTTTCTGAAACCACACGCCATCCTGGGGAAGGTTGACCAGAGCGCGTATGCAATTAACTGCCCCAATGCACCCATCTCTCAAGCTTTATAAAATGGTGGATTATTGACCACTGACCAATCAGGTGTTTTGAATTATTCCGCATTTTACGAACAAGGGTGTGCTTGCGTTTTACTCTATTCCATTGTTATAAGTGTCACTACTAAAATACGAAAAATAGTATCGCCGGAAATTCATGCTCCAGTTTTGTAAATTGTTTTGTAGTTTTTAAAATACATTTTCAACACTTTGAATTCCTTACTCCAAAAGTGCAGTTTTCAGCAAAAGGATTCAGTCTCTTTCATTCAAATTAAATACATTTGCATTTACAGCAGTTCCTCACATATTTAACAGCCCGGCTGCATTTAATGTAGTGAATCAAATGGGGTTCATTATTGGAGATATACCGACGGAGTTAGGGAGATGCTAAGGATTACAAAATAATGCTCCTACAATGTTCTGGTTGCGAGTAACTCTCTCATGGTGTGGTGTGGTTATTATATATGTTTTCAAATTTTCTTTTCGAAATGATCACGACACTTTTTACTCACAAAATCGTCACTAATCGAATTTCTCTGACTTGCCAATTGAAGATTAATGCGCTTAGACGTAACACGCATATTAATCGCCATTTGTTGGCCACGAAATTAACCTAAATCATCTAATAAATCAATCATGGCAAATCCCACAAATGTAAATCAGAGTGTAACGTAGGGTGAATTATGGACAAGCTACTGCTTCAGTATTCTCTCGTTACCTCTATAAGCAATTCGAGCAGTGGGTTAAATATTGATTTATTGTAAACATACCCGTTGTCGTTTTAAATTCTCGACCCACACTTCGTCCCGACAGTAATTTCCTGGGAAAAGAACCTCGGGTAATTGGGGGAATTGGAATAACGAGCTGACAGCGATTTCGAATACGCCGTTATTAAAATGGTGGGAGTTAAGCACTAATCGCCGGCATACGTGCAAGTTTTTTTTTCTGTCTTAACGATAGGTATAACAGTAAATTTTCCAAATAAAAAGAAAAGCGGACCATTTACGTTTTATTTTTATGTTTGGTACGTTTATCTGGTTGAATTAACTTTGGAACATCTCGTCGTGCTTTTTTTGCAGATGCTAATAAAATTAAGGAGGATTTTATTTTCCAAACCCCAATAAAGGTTGTTTTCAATACGCAACTGATGTTTTACATATAATTATAATATTCACGCACTTTACCATTGAGGCATGTTAAATTTTCATTTTACGGCTGATTTCTCAAAAGAGTTGGTTTATACTAAAAAAATGCGCCAGCATGCAGGTTTGTTTTCGATGTAACCAAGCGTATAAACATTCGTATACTGTTCTTCGCACACATTTTGTTTTAAACCCAGCAGAGACGGTAGCTCGGAGGTCCAACTATCTGAACCACCATCTTTATCTTCATCATTTAATTAGAAATACTATAAAAACTACAGTAAATTAAAACTATTCATTTTTGCGCCAAAATTTGAACTAAAGCTTTAACGTTATGACATGCACTTGCTATGAATCAAGCTGTGTGAGTGGAGTTAAATACTGGAAATAGCAACTCTGAAGTTCTTTTTCTGGATAAAGCTTATTTCGATATTTGGATTACAATGAAGTGGCCGCAGAAATTTCTATTACACAAATATAGTAGTACGTGTGAAAAACAAACAAAGTCCGTTGTTGGTTTTGTTGGTCATTTGCAACGGGCTTAGCACTTCTTTTTTGAAACAAAATGGAGAGACGAAATTTTTCACCAAATTTTGTAACTGACCCACGGTTCGGTTAACTCTTGAGATTTATTTACGGTGACGTACTAGTGAAAATGTCTCCTTCGGCTTCATTTTCCGAAAGATTGCTATCTTTAAGAATCTTCAAATCCAAAGTTTCCGTAATGATATAAACTGGATTATTACGTCGGATACCTACTTTTCCTTCTATGAATTCGTTAGGGAGTCATTGCTCGACACAACCTCCTAGGTTTATAAATGGCAGGAAAGCAACGTTTTTCTTCTTATCACGACAGTTAACGGTTTTCTTTGCAGACGTTTAGAACAATTTTACCGTTGTGATTTCCAACGACAAAGTTCAGTCCCCTCTCGTTTCACGAAAATGCCAACACATTTTAAGAACTTGCTCTTGACCGGATACGAGTGTAATTATTTACGCAAAAGAAATGCGTTTAATCAGCGTTACAGTTTCTCAGGCTTCCTGTTAAGACATACTTCTTTTAATGGAGATAAAACGGATATATTAAATTCACTCAGTTGTGTTAGTTTGTTGTTTCTGTACAACTTACGGAGCTTGCCTGAATATATACGCCCGAAATCACAAATTTATTTTATGAAGCCAGTAAAATTTTACTCTGGCAAAGCTCGAACGAAATTTGTCTTAGCAAACGAATTTCTTCAAACGTAATTGAGCAACGAGTTCTCTCGTGACCTTTAAAATCAAAGCTGTGAACTTGACCCACGCAGTGAATTCTCCAGTGGCCCAGGACCGAATGCCTAAAAATGTTTCTTACAGATTAATCTCCCCTTTTCTGCTATAAAATAAAATAAAATAATTCATTAACGGGCCCTTTTTTCCTGATTATTTTCGGTTATCTTTCTTCCCAAAATTATTACCTTTGGACTTTCTACGAGACCGGTTCCTTAAATGATAGAATACACCCAAAACAAGTGTATGTTTAGGAGTAGTTAAGTGGGGGTAGTTTGCAGCGTAGGAAATATGAATACGGACAAAGTATATGAGGGATAAAGATCTCCAAAGGAAAAAAATATATCAATGTTTTGATCTAGAAAAAGAAGGACGCCCGAAGACATATGATAATAAAATTTCTAACTTGGACCAAATCGTAAAATCCATCCAGTAACTTCTGAGAAGACTTCAGATGTAGATGATTATAGTCAGATTAGTTTGAGAAAACAAAAATTGTGGTTCATAACATTCAATTGTATTTTAGATAGCATTATTTCATTCTAAGGAGTCATTAATAAAATTGCATTTAAGAGTGTCGATTATATTCGAGAAAAAAATAACGTTAAAATCAGCTGTTCCTTCTTATAAACCGTACCCAACAAATTGTTATGTTATTTGTTGATGTCTCTCAAACCGAAAATACAATTAAAATTTGTCAACTAAACCTGGAAACATATGCAGAAATTAAAAATAGAGAAATGTGGGAATGCGGGGAAGAAGGGATACATGTAAAAGAGTTACAACATTAGGCACTAGGAAGCACTAAAAATGCACAAACCGTTAAAGACCCAACATGAGAACTAATTACCAAAGGGGGATGAACAAGAAGATTTTAACGAAGAAACAAGAATTACAGTATGAGCAAGTGATACAGAAGGTAATAAAAATATAGAAGACTTAGAAAAAAGCCCGAAAATAGGCACAGGCTCCCGACGACCCGAAAGTTCTCTGATATTCCGTGACCGAAATCTCGATCCATTTATATAAAGCTTAAAATAAGTCCGGGCGACCGACAGTTAGTGAAACGATAAGCTCCTTTTTGAGAATCAAAAATGCGCTAAAAAGGAAGTTATAGCAAGATAAAATAATTTATCTTCTCATATATGACGCATTTTTCTGCGCTAAACAGATATTTTCTAAAGAAAATTTCGGTAGCTCTTAAAAATCAACCCTTAGATCATCATCAGAAGCAAATATTTGACCTAGTAAGTGCTTTTTCTACATATTTGGTTATAGCTGTAGCTGTTTTTTGTTTCATTGAAACTGTCGTCTACTGTTCCGTTCCTGTGACCTAATTAGAAAATAAGTTAAAGAAGAACAAGTTAGTGCGATACGTTTTGTTAAGTGCGAAAACTGTAAGTAGTTGTAAGATTTCATGGTAATGCGGGGTGTGTAAACGGACCTTGTTATAGTCCATTCTGATTGTTGGAAGTTTATCGTTAATTTAATTTCTGTGTTTGAAATAAATTTTGTTTGTCTGAATTCATGTAAATCGGGTGTTTATTCGAACCCCTTCACGATTCAGATAAATGTCTCATGCTCCATTATGATTAAAAAGGTGTGTGATTAATCTTTATGGAATTTAGGCTATTATATTGGCCTTAGAATTTGGAATTTGAGGTAGAGGTTGGAATTTTTTTGTTTGGGCTGGAATTCACATGTCCTCTGAGAAATTTAATAAGAGCTAGGTTTAAAGTGTTCATTTTAGCCGGGCCATTGGACACAGCAATTTTATTTGCTCACCCAACGAGGAATAAATTGCGTTTATGTTTTATGCGACCCCATTGTTTGGGTCACAGCAATATTTGTGACACCTGTGCGCTCAATACAGACGCAAATACGATGTGTCTCAACTAAAATTTGCATCCTCCGAGTAAAGTTTATTAGTTTAGTCTAAGTATACTCTCATTTTCAAGTGATACGATTATATGAATTCTCATAGGTCGGGTGGCTACTCTCTTAAAATGTAGAGGTTATTTGAAAGCTTATTCCGTTCTCTATCAAGATCAAAATATATTACGATGATGAATTGAAAAACTTAAAAGTTCGATGCAATTTGATCCCACTTCAACGCATATTCGAAATGTTCAAGCATTTCCTTTGTTCATTTTCTGGAAACTGGTTGACGGTGCATGAAAATGTGACCCCCATATAGCACTCCCTCAAAAAATTTAAATTAAAAAGAAGGTTGTGTGCCACTTTCTTTCAGAGGATGTTCACAAAAAATACAGTTTTGAAACTGGCGCATTCGTAACTGATATTTCATTTTGAATGTTTGATTTAATAGCAAAATAAATAAATGGAATAATACACTAAATAATAAAATGCTGCATTCTATGTAGATTTCGTGATGGGGACGTTTTCAAAAATTATTCTTTCCACAGAACCTTTTTTTTTAATTATAATGTTCGAGGGGATACTGGGGGGGGGGGTATGAATGTCAAATTATGATTAAAAATCGAACTGTTTCAGGTTTTTTTCCAAATAGTACGTATATATAAAGGTGAAAATGAATTTATTCCGTACATATGGACCGCCACTTCAAAATAGGTTTGGGTATAACGCCTGAATTTTGTGCTGTAAGTACTTAAATACATTAATGTAATTGTCATCTTCCAAAGCTTTGAATATTGAGCAGTAAGGGCTACCAATGACCTTAAAACGAAGGCCAAAATTTACCATAAAGGGAACAATATTCGAAAACGCACAGCCATGATTAGTCAAAAAAGGGTGTTCCCTTAGTACTATCCTAATTTGACTAATATTTCAAATCAAATTTGGTGGTCACGTAAAGCAACAAATAATGAAAATACTGGTTACTTCTGGTCGAACGCTGTCGGTCCACACCCAGACTAAGTTAATTATCTTAATTTAGTATAATTGAAACTGTAAGTTAGATACAGGTCCCGTAATATCTCAACATTTTCAAATGGGAGAAATGTGAAGCTTTTTACTTAAAAAAACGCTTTTAGCGCATGTATTTCGTCTCGTCGTATGTGCTCTATTGTGTAATTCTAAGGCCAATGGAATGATTCATTTTTGCAATAAGAAACGACAATCGAAAATATTCTGTTAGTTTTGTCATTCACTATCGTTATCGTGGTTTCCCCTTGTGATCAATAGGTATAGCTAGCCAACAGTGACTCCACAAACATCGAACACCTACGGAATGCATAATCTACCCTTAATTCCTTAAACTTTGGTATTTTCAATGAGAGGGAAACTTTTCCACTAAATTATAGGCTATTTTTGTTACGCTTTCCGTGTGCTGAAATATGATCGTTTTACTAAACTTTTCGGCATAGTGTTTAGAACAATAAATAACTCGATGAGGTAAATCATGTTGGTAAAATTTGGAGGTTGTTATAAAAGCGCCTACTATTATAGTAATGAATGGTTTTGCAACGCAAGATGAAAATTCCGACCATCTATTTGTCACGTTAAGTATACCGGGTGATCACAAACGATTGTAGACAGTTTCAATTTGTCGCTTAAAGTTTTTAGTGTTTTTTACTTAAGGCATTGGCCAATATGGTTTTCCCCCAACGGTAATTATTTGTGGGTATTTTTATTTTCTCGTCTTTATACCGCGATCCTTGCATTTTAAATTAAATAGTTCTTTTCAAAGCTTTTTTCAAGTGCAACATTTTGCAATGACTCAAGAGAATGGATTTTATTCCAAGTGTTCACTTTAATTCCGAAATGCTTCAAAATTTCGGTAAATTATTGCGCGTGATTATAAGTGGTATAAATGAAATTTCAAACCTGAAGTGTTTTAGGTGTAACAATGTAGGGCACTTTGCTGCTAATTGCACCCTCCGAACTAAAATTTACTGTTTCAAGTGTAAGAAACCGAATTATACAATTCGCACTTGTCCGGATTGCAATCGACAGCCAAAAAACGAGTTCACGAGACGCTTCTAGGTCGTGAAGTGGTCTCCACAGCATCAGCCAAATCGACTAAATATTTAACTAACACAAAACCTGTCTTAGATTTCATTACCATGGATTCTCCATTTGGGAAATTTTTCAGGTTTATTTTGGATAGAAGTGAATTATAATAGTAGTACAGAAGTATTACGATTTTCAGTCGTACTTTTCACTTGTGTTATTAACGTAATTTCGGTTTGAATATTGGAAATAGCAGTCGGGACAGACTGTATGTAAAAGAATTCAAATAATATCATAAGTCCTGGGGAATTTTTTCAAATAGCCACAGAATTGGGAACATTTGTTGTTTTTTTAATGTTAGTTTGTAATTGTTTAATTATTTTAATTCTATTTGTTGCGTACAGTTTGTATGAAAATTTTAAAACGGGTAACTATGGTAACATTAATTAATCGAAATTTTTGCGTAAGTTTAAAGTTCTATCTAGTCAGATGTTGATAAAAAATTGTTATCGGACAAGAATTAATTGGTTCTTCGACAAACAATGTCATGTGCGAGATAAGCGATGCAGGTGTTTTATCAGTTCTGGTGATGGAGAGGAATTCCGAGTGTCGTCAGGTTAACAACGATGTTGAATTTGTTAGAGGAGGTGGTTTTGGTTAAATAGGAAGAATGAGGAGTACACGACGCCGTCTCAGGGGTAGTTTAAAAGAGAACTTAAATGTCTGCGACGTTAATTTTGATACAGATAGTCCAGCCGGCTATACAATTTTAAAAAAGAAACGTAATCGACCTCGCGGTAGCAAAACAAATCAATTTGTATCCCAATTTGAGTATTATTTTTCTGTCAGTTTTTTATAATTTCTTTTTATCCGTACGTTATTTCCAATTTCATTCAAAATTTCGTAATTTCATAGGAATTTGATTGAGTCTTTCAGGTTTATAAGAGTTTTGAATCAATGTTAAGATTTTCTTCTTGTGTGGGAACCAATTTGCGTCTTGAGTCACCATAGACATCAAAGAGAAAGAGAAACCACTCCAAAGATAAAATAATATGTAGCTCTGCACTTCCTATTCTAAAATATGCTTAGAGGCCTTTTTAAGTGCTCCTGAACTCTTCTGTAATAGTATTTTTCTCAACAGATTCACTAAACTCCCTGTTCAGCGTATTTCCTCAAAAATGAAAAACTATTTTGACTACTTTTTCCGTCCGTCCCTCTGTCCGTCCATCTGTCCGTCCGTCTGTTCGTTATAGTAAAAATATTTTTTTTCATGTACCATGATTTTACACGTTGCCGTTTTTTGTTCTTATAAATTCCATACACTAAGATGTTTCTTATAAAAAGAAATTGAGATGACGTGTTAAACAGGCGCAGTGGTAGCTTTCTTATTTGCGGCCGAATTTTTTCGAAATTTTAAAAAATAGTGCTTCTTATAAATGGAAAGCGAGCTCAGAAAATGGATTGCTCGCGCGTAGATCTAACTTGTGGACCATATTTTCTGAAATTATAACTGGAAATACTACTTACAAAAGGAAATTGAAAACATAACCTTAGGAAACAGATTGTATACATGCCCAGAGGCAACTTTTTGAGTTGTGGGCGGATTTTCCCGATACTAAAAAAACGAATTGGGCTGAGTTAACTATTTTTTTCGCCGAAAAGACTGTTAACGTGGAAATGCGCTTTTTGCTATGTAAATCGTTTATTATTGCTTTTTAACTTGTTTAAATTTGTTTACTATTTAACACATTGGCTACTATATATACGGCGATCCTTTTCAGAAAGAACTAATTAAGAAGCTGGAAAAATTTCGCCGGTGATCAGTGGTAATGCAGCGATAGATGGAATAGATAACGGTCGAAGGGACTCGTCAGAAGCAAGAAGGCAAAAGTACGCGTAAATCAAATTAAGCTACTCATTATCCCGAGATCGATAAGAACGCAATCAACCCGATTTTCATTTAAGTTAATTATAATAATATTCAATTATCCACTTCTTTGGAGCGTAAAATTGTTAAGGAATAAAATTAATGTACTACATAGTTGAAACGGTTCCCTACTTCATGCTGTTAAAATCACACGGGTTCAAAAAGTTTGCTTCTTTAAGTGAATTGAATTAACCTTCTTTGTTTAAATTTATGGGGCACCTTTGCATAAAAAGTGACTACGCTCGATAGAGGGAAAGAAATTTGTCTATGACTCTAAATTATAGGCTTAGTGTGAATGCACGGCTGCTACTTCGCTGCTTCTGTAGCTTCTCATATTAATATTTCAGTATTCTCAAATAATCCATTCGCATTTTTCTTGGTGGTAGGACTGTTCTTTGCTTACTTTAACCGTTTTACGGCAGTACGCTCGAGTTATAAACGAACGTAAACTCGAAGTTTTAATTATAACTTGCACTTTCCATTTTTTAGACGACTTTATCATCAATTTCCTTTTATGCGGATAGGGTCGTCGGGCGTTTATTAAGAAATACCCTACGAATGTGCAAAAAAGTAAGAGCAATTTTCTTGTTTGAGATGTTCATCTCCGTCCTCTTCATAGATTTTCTAAGGCGCCCTCTTATCTTGTCGTCCGCAGAGTCAAGCCTTATTGACCTCGGTCATAAAATTCATCTTTACAGTCCATTTTAGTATATGCCAAAATTCTACCTTTTCTTGTGAGAGTATTGAAATTCCTTCCCTTATGATAGTGGTAGAAATTAAACGCACACTAGCCGATGTCGTCTCTTTATATGAAAATCTTGTGTAAATATATAAAAAAGAAAATTTAGGAATTCTTTTGTGTGCAGTTTCGTCTGTGTGTGTATGCGTACCTTTTTTCCTCATATTGAAGGGGCCCCTTTTGAAATGTAATATGTTTTCATATGTGAAAGGAAGTCGAATCCTCTTCGACAAAATCGCAAATCCAGCATGAAACGTCCTTTCGTGTGTGTAATTAACTTTTCTTCAAATTAGTGCACAGTTCCTTAATTGATCTTGCAAATTGTGTTAAATATAAGGAAACTTTTATGTAAGAAAACCTTGTAAAATAGTAATTAAGTATTTATCTCTCTCTCTACAAATATGGATACCCCAGCAGCACCCGACCCGTTCTTTTAGCTAAACAACCTTAACCACTTGCATTAACATTTGACACTTTCACTGGCTTATTCTGAATGTTTTTGCTTGACTTTTCAACGTTGTACTATTACACCTTAGGGCTTAGAGCTTTATTTTCGGTGTGCCTTTTCGCATTTTACCGTAGACTTGACTGGCGGGTTCTAACACGATTTCAATTCAAGACGTAAGAATTTTTATGTTCGTCGATCTATTATCACTTATCAGTTCAACAGTGAGCAAGTATAAATTTGGGTGTAATGAGTATAGTGGGGCCCATAGCTCTTTACTCGTACTATGGTTTTAGGGATCATACCCCAGTTTTAAAAAACCCCAATGAAGAATGACCGACTAACAAACTAGTTTACTGAAAAATTCGCACGTAAAGGGCCAAGTACAAATAAAACATATAAGGCCAAGAAGTAAGCTTAATTCTCGCATCCAAAACCTGAAATAAATCAAAGAAAACCTCCAAAGTCGCAAGGGTCGGTATATAATTAGTTGAATAGTGCCTGAAGGGCCTCGCTCTACTCGTAATATGCTTCTATACCAGGTACTTAATTTGTCAACCACTTCACAAGTAAGTGGCGCGGCGGTCTACAATATTATTCGCGTTTCAAGCTCAATCATAACTTAACCGAAATGGCAAAGATATTAAGTTAATGTTAACAAATTACTTGAATGTATTAGCATAAATAAACCAGAAGAAGTAAAATAGTTATGAATTAATACGAGAGCTACGGAAGTTGTCTCTTTGCTGAGATCGCTCCTTGATACAAAATTTCGTTCATGAGCCGTTGACTCATTTCACAGCAAATGGCCGCTTGTTATCAGCAGGTGGAAAATAAGTCAAGAGCGTCGGTACTAAAAAAAATCAAAGGTAACTCTCTTAGTTGATGTCATAAATCTAATCTTAGATGAAGCAGCAATTTTATTGTCGATGGAAAAATTATAGTACACAAATATCAGTCGAACCTAAAGAAATGTACACTTCAATTACAGGAAATGCAAATGGTGGTACTTACGTTAAGAAAAAAAAAACTCAAACTCAAAACTTAAATCCTAGGACAGTCGGAGTAATAGACGAATCCGTCCCAATTACGGCGGAATCCCCAATTTAATGAATCCAATAGCTAGATATTAATAAATATGTATGATGGTAATTAAAATTCCATGCGTTCTAACTAACGGTTTCCACTGTTTTAGTAAAACGAAGTGATACGGTTCTCGACATAAAGAAGGTGAAATTAGACACGTAGTGCGCGGCAAACTTGCTTTGTTAAATTCCAACGATGGAGAGAGTCATCTGTTCAAAAGTTGTGAGGATTTCAATTAAATATACCGTGAACAATAATGAAGGAGTGCCACGCCGAGGAGGAGTGGAAATGATCAGGATAGCAGCAAGGATACAGAAGAAAGCAACAGCATGAGGGCCACATGGAACGTACAAGGGGCAAACGACCTAATGAAAAGGGAGCTAATTGACGACGAAACCAGCCTACAGGAAACCAAACTAACAAGTGGGATGGCAAGGAACTACGATTGGTGGATAAGAAGAGGGAAGAAGGAGAGAACCAGAAGGAGCACAGCAATCGTAATAAGTAAACACCAAGGATTTGAGATTGAGAAATTTGAAGAAAGAAGCGAGAGTATATCTATTGGTTCTAATCAAGAGGAGCATAGGAAGGATGCCACATATCTCGTCGGACAAAACGAGGAAACTAAGCGAAATAATAGAGCAAAAGAGCGGAAGATAACCGGGCATCATATTAGGTGACTTCAACGCTTCAACTAGACAGACTAGACGGAAGGGAAGGGGAGGAACAAAGGATAGGCGAAATGCTCAAGCGCGAGCAAGACAACGTGAATGGCAGCGAGCTTATTAACATGGTACATCTCATGAACTGAGGGTGGGAAACACATTCAGCAAATCCAAAACGGTGCTCACAACATGGAGGTGAGGAAACTCTGAATATCAGTTCGACCACATAGCAAGGACCAAATCAAAGAAAATAAGCATCACGAACAGTAGGATCGGGCTACAAAATGAGAAGAGGGAAAGTAGAAAGGGGGGAGTGAAGAAGAAGGAAAGGATAGGGAGAAAAGCGGGAGAACTGAATGGTCGGATATGAAAGTTCTCATAAAGGAGGAGAAAAGGGAGATGTATAGAAAGAAGCAGGGCGAGATCAGAAACAAAAAGGGGGAAGGGAGGCCATTTTGGAACAGGATCGCCGAAACGCTCAAGGAAGCAGCAGGGAAAACACTTGGGGGAAATAAACCGTCCACTTCCTTCACCAAACAGGAAGTAAGCCTGGGCTGAGGTAAGAATTTTTCATCTGTGGCAGAGATGGGAATTTCCTTAGATCCGTTTCGAGCATTCTGCCGGCTACTCCGAATTAGGTTTTCCTGCAGGTTTCCTAATTCGTAAGGGAAATACTGGAGTAGTATAGAACAACTTAAGACCTTCTGCAAGGGCATCTCTAAAAAGAACTATGCAGGTCACTCTGTAATTGGTCGAAAGCCTGCTGAGGGCCAATAACAAGAGACGATGAAATAAATAAATAAACAACCACAACAGAGCATTGAAGAGGTTTGGGTAAAACCCACACAAACCTTGAGCAAAGAAAGAGCTAAGGGAGGTTAGAGATGAGAAAAACAGACAACATGATGAGATCAAGGAATTCACTGAGTTTACAGAAATATCACCAAGATTAGCCCAATGAAGAGGAATGCGCAAATGTATAAACACATAAAAAACAGAAGGAGGAAACAAGGAAGAACCAAAACATATGTACCAATGACAGCACGGGAGAAGCTTCTGAAGGAGGAACAAGGAGCACAGGTCCAGCTAATGGATGAGAACGATATTAGGCAGATTTCACAAAATGCAGATCAACGGACGACCATATATTAATAGATAGTATGCACGATGGCTTCCTAGGCACCTCTCGGGTTGCATCATACATAATAAATTAATATATAAAGTAAATGCAATTGAGGTGCAAATAGCAAAAAGAAAAAATTGTCATTTCCATTATTAATGTTACATTAGAACTATAATCGACTACTAAAAAGACTATCAATCCTGGGAGGTATAACAAAAGTAAACCGACGTATTACGTCCATCGTTCATATTATATAATATTATTCTCGACCTAAAAAACGTTTCAAAATTTGTAAATGCCGGTATTTTTCGGATTTCGGACTACATTTTTATTTGTTTACCCGAAAACTTCGAGGTAAACAGCGCAGTGTAGTCTAAGAAACTCCTTTTCGGGAGATTTTAAGTTATAGGATCTTCTAGGTCAAGCTTTCTTTTTAGAATAAAAGCAGGTAGTGGATCTTCAAAACGATTTGCTACATCGGATAACTTTGTTTGTTGTCGTTTTGAAAGGCCATAAACCACTGACAAAGGGGGCCCGCTTTTTTTGGTTAAATAATACTTTAAGTGGCGCCCGCAAATCACCCTAATTTAACAAATAAAGGATGACCATCGGTATCGTGCAAAAATTTCGTCAAAAGTATGGAGCAAGGGGAGAAATTACATTGTTTACAAAAATTAATCGACGATTACACTCTTGGGAAGGGCGTGCTAAATCGATATAAAGAGAGGGGGTTGCGGTATGTTTAGCGTAAAGAATTATGCATTGGCATACGTTTCACATGTTGGACCGTTAATTATGGATGAAATTTCATTCCAACTTTTTACACGGGCTAACGCGAAATAAAGTTCTAATGGAAGGATTGTACAACCTACAGGGTTTCAATGAGCCATCTCAAACTGCGATTCGCTTCATCGTTCCCGGGGAAAACCTCGAATTTTCTCTGCGTTTTAATACGTGAACAAATCCCCTTGATACAGTATATTTACTGAGAACCATTAGTAGGTATTAACCGAAATGCCAATTTCCCTCAACTGTTATCGTAGAAGTTGAGGGATTTATCCCGTGTGGGAGTCGATTTCGTTCAAATTATGCCCACATAAGATCAATTACCTTTGTTCAAGGCGGACAGTCGAAAATTCTTCGAGTATTGAAAGTCAGTCGAATTGATAATATTGTTAATAAGGTCACCTATTGTGAATGTTTTGCTAATGGCAGACATTGGAGCATTATTTGGTAGCAAAACTTAGTTCGGACTTGTCCCTTTGTAATAGTAGATGGAAACAATTTTGTAAACTCTACCCTACCAGCGCAACATCTGCGTAGATGCCACGTAAATCATGGCGGGTATGCTCTCTGTATCTCCCTTTCAATCCTTTGCTTTCCATTCTTTTTCTCTTGCAGTGGTTGAAGCCGTCTGCCCTTAATTGAATTGGCGTATCTCGAAAAAAATGCAAATTAGCTCGTTTTATAATTTAAACTAACCTCTCCTGCTTGCGAATGCTCGTTCGTTGATAGTTCACCAGAATCTTCACTTTGTATGCGACCCTTTACCAATATTTCCATTTTAAACTGTTGTTTTGAATGCGAAAGCTAAAGATGTGCTTCATCTTATCGAGATCGTTCGTTAGTTCAATTTCACGTTTACAGCCAATATCAGACGGACGTTTCACTAAGTAAACATTTTTATACTAAACTTCCTTTTTGCCTTTCAATTCCCCAGAATTCTTGCTTATACGTCAATAACGCATTTACCTAATATCTTCCATCGAATAATTTCGCAAAATTCAAACAGTATCAAGTAAACAATGTTTTTTTTGCATATTGCATTAAGAAAATCCCTTTAGAGTTAGAATGTCTGTTAAATGACAAACAAGTTTAAAAAGTCATTATGCAAACATAATGGCGAGAGCGTATTTTCGTCCTAATAATATTAATGCTAGCGTACCGGTAGGCACGAGATCCTTACCCCATTCTCTGTCAAATGAGCCGCCTATCGTCGAAGTCTATACAGTTTAATGAAAAATAGTGGAGCGTATACAAATACAAAACAATTTTGAAATGGGCATTAGATTTACTTTTATTCGAAGTGTCTACATATGGAACTTTTTTTAAATGGTACCGTAAATAGCATTGCCTATTGTCTACATTAGAAATTTCAATCTGGTGTTAGATTTGTCTTTATTCCAAATGCATGCAAATGTATACAATTTTATTTAAATGCTTTCATAAATAAGAAATATAACATTTTGAAAACGTCGTTAATTTTCCTTTATTCGTAGTGTTTCCATACAAAGTTTCAGTTAAATATATTAATAAATAAAAAAGTTAGCATTGCACATGCGTTAAACTAAATTTTTGACACTACGCATGCGCAAAACCAAAAAATATCTGTATCCTTGGACCTTTCAAATGAGCCCTATATCGCCCAAATCGGTCCAGTGGTGTAGAAGGAGTACGTGTGACGGACGGGCGGACGGGCGAATGGACTTTGAGGAAAATACGCTAAAAATACCTATTTCAAAACCAAATTGAAACATGCTACTGTATAGTTCCAATATTATATGAAAGACGAAAAAAATTGCAATGGATTTTGTATACTTTCATGTGCAAACCAGTGAGGTAGAAATAATTTTCATACCCACCACAGATTTTGAGGGATGGTACAAGGTTTTAATTTTTTTAATGAATGTAATATTTCATATCATAACGTTGTGAAATATAGGGTAACGGGTACAGTTCTTGGCCGGTCACTAGTTATTAGCCACTTTTACAAAAATCCGAAAGTTAAGGTTTTAAGAAATTATAAGAAAATAAATATATTTGCATTACAATCTGGCAACATTGATATTTATTTTCTATCTCCGTTAAGATTATCTTGTTGTTACGGCGTGTGTTGTTCAAAGCTCCAGTTTTAAGAGTTTTAATAGTCTGTTCTATCTTGGTACATATATTACAGTTTTATAGTGATTTAGGAGGGTATTTCTTCCATTATCGATGGTTTTAAAAGTAAGGTTACACATTTTGACAGTAAATTTTAGTGGCCAACAACTGTGCCTTAATTATATCCACGTTACAATGATTTACTGTATCTGCTTTAAATTAAAATATTTATTATAATTTATGTTGTTTTAGCCTATTATTTATTATTATAATTTAAGTTAATAAAACTAGTTTCATTCAAATCAAATTTTTTTTATAAAATTTGAATTATCCATATTGTAGCTAAGATTATTGCCTTCAAATAATTTTTATTTTTAGATTAAAAAATGCCAAATGTTCAGAAAGATTAAACGTATCACAAAAAATATACAGAACAAGATCTTCGGTATGCGAGATGAAATATGATTCGGCTCAAAAAAGGACCAATATAATGACGGGCCCTTTTTTAGTCAGTCTCATCGTATATGTTGGTAAAAATGCTTCTCACTTTAATACCTATTTCAATGGTGTGGGTTTATTTAGCACAAATTCCGCCGAAAATGGGGTATCTTACTTTTTGGGATGTAATCTATATTCGGGGTAATACGTTACGTTTCTTTAATTTTGTTTGGTTATCGTAGACTAAACTACCATAAAAATTTCGATCAAATTTCTCCTCAAATATGAAAGTTGTCTGTACCTACATCCCTACACTTACATTTATCCTAGGGATGGTTATAATCACAAATCTATTTATACTTTTCTGCCGTATTTATTTAGGTTATTTATGTTTATTGCGTTCATTATCCAAGACTATTGCATATATTATTTCAGAACCCGTTCTGCCCAGTAACTCGGGAATATTCATTTATTGGTATTTTTTTAGAAATATATAAAACACCGTTTGTGAAAGTTAGGTTGATTTTTAACTAGCTCGATAAAGAAAAAGAATCCTACTCTGAACGTCTCATAAACAACTGGTATTTAAAAGTTATGTTCAAACACATGAACACGTAGCACATAAATCCATAAACTTGCGAATAATATTTGGATGCGCATTATCTCCTTGCGTTTCACAACAAACGATAAATTTCAAAAGGTTTGAAATTTGCCTTTGTCTGCAAAGTTTATTTCAGCTTGAGAAAGGTATCCAAATCCAAACAAGCATCTTAACCCCGCGTTAGTGCGGTGGGGTGTGGTAAACCCCAGCGCCATATTTTTGTGTAGTAGAAATTGCATAATCTTGTATACCTTTCAGGGGCATTCGGCTCGACTAAATTCAACATCATTTATCCGTGGTTTCATCCGGTTGTATTCGTAATATGGTGTACCTGGGGCGTTAGCCGCCATGTTGCATCTAAAATTCAAATTAGAAATCATCAAATACCAATATGATTTAGTGTAGGCAACACACAGTACACAATAACCATATACAGTATACACGTAGCAGAATCTCGATGCAACATGGCCGCCGACCTCCACAACCAATAAAAAACTAGATACTATATTGTGGTTACTGTCTCGTATAAAGTCACTGTAACACGAATTGACATGAATTATATTAATTAAGGCACTGAATTTTAGGTAAGCTGGCTCTACTAGAGAGCCGGTATTCCAAAATTTGGTTATTTTAAATGTTTTTGTGTTGCAGTGTGTGCAGAATTTTTAATTTACGTATAACATCTTGAGGAATTATTAAGTCGCTCGACAAGCTCAGGTTCCTGATAAATGGGTACAGTACAGCTGAATCCGCTCGTTTCGTATTATACATTGCTATGTCCTCTAGCCTGTCGGCCCTTTTCTACGTGAGAGGAGAATGAGGTTTGTTTTGGTTGGATTAACAGATAAGCCCCCTTGTTCGCACCGGGTTACCACTAGATTTCAAGCTCCCTACACACGGTGGAATGTACTCCCTTGCTTCCCATAGCAGATTTAATCAATTCTAGAGTCTCCTTACAGGAGATCGCCCTTTCAGCTATGTACATCCAGGATATCAAGTTCACTGGATTTTATTGATTGATAGGCATATTGGTGTTTACTGATGGGTTCACGCCCCAGAACCTCATCCAGCAGTTTTAGGAGAAACGACGTCAGACTGATGGGTCTAAACGACTTGGCTCACCCAAGCTCCGGTATGAACCGTAGCCTACCGATAGAACTAGCCGTGACACTCATCCCCACTATTGCGTTGACGTCACAACTGACGGCGGCCGTCATATCGACTTTTAATGTAATTAATTCCAAGTAGTTTAATGTTGTACACTTAAATTAACTGTATTCGAACAGAATAAGTACGAAAATGCCAAATACGTGCTGCGTCCCTGGTTGCAAAAGCAATTATAGTTCAAGAGACAAGGTTCCTTACGGTTTTTCGTTTTCCGAAAATCAAAAGAAGTGGTTAAGATGTATTCACCGGGACAATTTTGAAATTACTAGTTACCCCAGGGTTTATATAAAGCATTTCTCCGACATTTTCATTATTCGGGTAGACAAGATGACTAGATAAGACGATACAGTATTAACAGTTCCATGAGACCAGATTAAACTTGCCGAAGACACGTATCCCACCATTTTTGAAAATCAGTCATCATATATGAAAAGGATGTAAATGATGAGTTACGGGAAAATATAGACCTTTGCAACTACAAATGACCGAAAATCTGTAGTCTCTAGGTGGTCCAGGGGCCGAGATCTCGATGGAACAGACGAGGCAGACGCGGGAACAACGAGCACATAAGCCTTACCTCAACTTCGTTGTGTTACGCTAAAAAAGGCAGATGTGTGTATTAGAATGTTTAAATTTTATTTGTTTTCAGCTCGGTTTTCAGTGAGTATTTGTTGTTTATGTACGTATTTAATAAAATTTTTGCATAATAACACGTGTCTATAATTAGGAAACAACATATAACAATCCTGCGGCTCAAAATAAGTAATTACTTAATGTTTTCGCGTTCAATGAGTACGCACGCGAATCAAATTGCATTTAAACACATAGTATCGCGTTGCAGTGGCCCATCTCCAGTTGTGACGTCACTAAATCAATGTCACGGCTAGATCTATCGGTAGGCTACGTATGAACACGACGTTTACGTCCCTCCATACCATGGGTATGTATCCCAGGGCAATACTTGCCCTTAGTAACGCACATAGTGTGGAGGAGTGGAGGCTAGCACGTCGAGACCTTGTTGTACTAAAGCAGGAAAGATTCCATCAATCCTTGGAGATTTATACGGATGGAAAGTCTCCACTGTCCACCTAACTTTGGTTAGGTTCTTTATCTGTCGAACCAGAACCCAATCCCCTCTGTCCCCTGAGAAGTGGTTCCAGAGTAATATGGTTCGCTCTCGTCATTTTGAGAGAGGATCTTTGATTCCTGAAAGTGGACCTATTGCAATCGAGGACTGTAGTTCAGTATGAACCCCCACTCCCCCGTGTTATTTTGCTTTATCAAAAGGCTTCCTAGTATGCGCCCACAATCTAGAGAGCCATTCGTACCACCAGGTCACCTCCTCTCGCTCGACGAGGCGTTTGAACGGCACCCTGGTGAAGTTTACATAGGGTCAATGGTTACAAGTGGCCCCCATTTAGTCCCAGGAAGTTTGGACAATAAAGACAACCAAAGTTTGTCCCTGGTGGTCCTCCTTCCTGTGTACCACACCCCAATTGCTGGTTGTAACTCCAACATTTTGGATTTCGATCCTTTTCAGGATCTTTCCCAGAATCCAGACGTGTGCCGTTACTGGTTTTGGGAGGTTCTTCACTCCGACGAATCGAAAACTCGCCCACGGGGCTACTCTCCCTAGCTTCGACCTCAACCAGTCCACCAATACCTGGTCTACGTATGGCGAAGCTACGAGGATACCATATATGAGGTACCGTAGTATGTGTGATCTATGTCAAAGTAAAGGTTTGGTACCTTTAATGAACTTTCGTAGTTTTGGAATTCAGTAACGTTTTATAGTATATTAAGTATGGAGAACGGTAAGGGATTTTTACCGTTCGAGGACAATTGTTTGGAAGAGGAGCGAAGCGACGACTCCAATTATTGTCTGATAACGGTAACCCTTAACGTTCGACGTGCTTATAACATTTTTTGCGCGATCGAAATTAAAATTATGCAACCAATATTATGCACTAAGAAATTAACGAGCAGAATAAATCGAAATGATCGAAGTGGTATGGTGTAGGTACATCACTAGGTAACCAGTTTATTTGTCAAAATTGAAATGAATAATTTCATAAAATTGTGCATGTGTCTGATGTAGTTTGCTACTACACTTCGTTTATGACTTATGAGCGAGGTATTCGCCGGTGGCCGAATGGTATGTCGAAGATTCTTTACAGAACAAAATTGTAATTGGAATGTGTTAAGAAAAACGAAAGTACATCATTGATCTCTATTGCTTCAGGTTTAAATGAAGAACGTGTTCTTTCTATAGGAAACAGCACAAATTGTACGTATAATGTAACAATAATTAAAGATTAAATGTAAAGTAAGACTGTTGATTTTGAACCGATTGTTCTTCAAAAGGCGTCGGTAAGTATTTTTGCTGTTCTGTTTTTAGATCGGTAAGTAATTTTGGCGTCGTCGTAATCATAGCAACTGGTAAATTCTACGTACTGTCATGGAAACACCCATGGTAAATAGTCAGAAATGCCCGATCGCGCAAAAAAGGTTATTAAGTAAACATCTAAATTTGTGGGTTCAAAGTTATCTAACCTCCAGAAAAATGGAATCATCATCATCAATATTGCATCCCATCTCGTTTATGTGTAAGGTAAATTTTTTTACCCAAAATCGTCCTGAAACCTTCATTTTCATGCCTACTTTCTGTCAGGAAATTTTAGTTTCCATGACAGAGGCAGAGCAGACTACGTTTCCTGCCGCTTGTCACTTTACTGGCCGCACTTGTCACTTTACCGGCCGCACCGTCACTTTACAGCCGCATTTTTGACATTTTTAAATGTCTATAATGACTACTGTCATCACTGACAGAATGACATCAATCAAAAGTTATATTTGAAAATTGTAATTTTTTATTAAGAGACGACTTCGGGTAAAATTTAATACAAGACTCGGCAGTAAAATGTTATTACCTAACTCGGAAATTAAAGTTTAATATTTCCTCGCCAGAATGTATCATTTTCCTGACTTTTATGTAAATAACTATTATCTAAAAAAAGTCGCGCTTTTTATTGGTTTTCAATTTTAATTCGAATTGAAGTTAGTAAAAAAACCGTGGCCACATGGGTAATGGGTATAAAGTTTTCCTAAAAGACATTTTTATAAGTAGAAGGAAAATCTGTAAAGGTAAATGTAATTTGAAACCATGACATAAATTACTTTCTTTAATATATTTGAAATCTTACGGAAATTGGGCGGTTAATTTGGCAAGCAAGCTATTTGAAAACAGATAGCCATATTTGAAGTAAATTTCAGAGAGAAAAAGAGAAAAAGGAGAAGTTTCAGTATGTAAGTAACTGTGTATTGCATTTAGGGCTAGCCGTGTACAGACCATTATTAGAAATTGCCATGTAACAGTAAAAACCAGCCCCCTTATAAATGCAAAGCATGCTGCAGAAACGTGTATAAGATGCACGTTATTTCAGTACCTACTAAATGAGATGAACATAATCATTGTTTTAAGGCATACTTTCCTCAATGGCGTGAAACAGTTATGCCCTATAATTCCCATTTTCATCTGATTTTCGCCTTCCGTCAGTCAGAAACCTCCATTTACGAGACGTATGTATAACAATCGACCAATTTTTTATTGCCATCTCTTCATTTACATTGTGTTAACTTCCATTTTCAAATAGACGATGAAGTAATTTTCAAGTCTCATATCCACTTGATGTATATGACAGATAGTGAAATCCCACCCAAAAAGGCTCAAGTTTTTAGTCGAGATCCTGCGGTATTTCGTAGAAAATTTAATAAACCTCAAATTCCCTCAATAACTCCATGCTGATGTTACTCCGAGGTCAGGCGGCATTTAGAAACTTTAGTAAAGGTATTCCAGGTGTAAAATACAAATTATAGGCGGGCGTTAGCTAATATTTGATACTTTTCAATTGTCCCTTGAGATTTTCTACGCCACAAAGTAATTAATTAATTCTGGAATACGGTCAAGTTTTTTTTAACAAAGGATTCTTATAAATACGAATGTAAGGGTTTTTACGTTTTAAAAATTATTGCTGCCCATCTGGGCTTTAAGAACGTCTGCTAGCTCTGACAGTTCATATTTCACATGTGACAAAATAACTTTGCCTAATAGACGGAAATGTCCTTTTTGCAGGGTCCGAAAAGGGTTTCGGAACTTCAATGAAAGGGGCTGTAATTAATGACGACAATGGTTAAATTTATGAAACAGAAGACGCTTTGAAGTACACTTTATAAATTTCTCCCCTTTTTTTACCCGTTCATTTTTAGGGTCAACGGGATAATCAATCATAATTAGCAACCCTAACTCTTTAATCTTCGCTATGCTACGTTCCCGTTAGATGCAACAGTATCCCGGTTCGTTTAAAACAACGATTACAGTAATGTGCGTGGACGTGCAACAAGTTAAAGCGCACGCTAACAAATGAAGGAGGAATAAGTGGGCCAGTAATATTTATGTGACAGTAACTCGAAGGTTAACATCAAAAGCGCATTATGATGCCGTTGTAATGAACAACGTTAAAAAGCGAAGCTATCCAATTGTAAATCACTTTCAAAGAGCGTTCAACATGTATACGAGCAAGGCCTTTTAAAACATCGAGAATGGAAATAAGCGCATGTTATTTTTCTGTTTTGGTGTTGTTTTCCAGAAACCTTTTCGTATTAAAAATCATTGTTGAATTGAGATATAAAAACTTTACAGTACCGAATATCGAACAATGCGGTTTTGTAATAAATGACTTCGATGTAACCTGGTGAACTCCGAAAAGACTATTTTCGTTGGAATTGTGTTTCACGCCGGCAGATATTCTACATTAGAGGCACATTAAGGACTCTAGCAGAAAACGGAACCAAAGTGGAAATGCGAATAGAAAAACAAACTTATACGCGCTAAACGGGCGTCTAGAGGATAATGTCGATGTTTTACATTTCACACTTTCTTGCAGATTACTGCTGCCACATTTTACATGTTTGTTGAATTCAATTCAGTGCAAAAATTATATATTGCTTTATTTATCGTTTGCATGTTACAAACTTTGACATTTCACGTTCATAACAACTTATCTTTTCGAATAAATTAAAAAATTATATTTCGACAATACAAACCTGTATGGCGCAGACATGCAATAAGAGATATTACTACCAAGAGAGTTCAAAGATGACCTTTTCTCTGAGTTATAATTGTAAAATTATTGCGGAAACTTATTTTAGCATAAAGAAGTATTTTATTGGACAGCCAGATCCCTCCAGTGCGTGTATCTTTCGCTGAATGATGCAAAGTTGGTTTTGCCGCAAATGCGATAACACATAACAGGTAAACTAATATTGAAAAAAAAATGAAACGTCTTAACATCTGGGAAGGTTACTCTCCACGAGCGTTGCGAGCGCTTATTGGAGTATCGAACTTGTCCATTTACAACGGAATATACATTTCACAAAAGCTTTTAACATTTATGCAATTTTGAAGCATCCATTTAGTGCTCATATTTCGGGTAATTTAAATATTAAGTGCGCCATATATGTACGGATGGGAAGTATGTACTATAGAAATAAGTTAGTATAATACGATTGAATTTATAACTATCAGAAGCGTGGCAAGAAATGTGATGGTTTTCACTCGCTTAAATTGTAAAACGTAGATGTTCACCAAAAGAAAAAGCATTGTATAAAAACACTACAATAGCCATTTTTACTATTATACGGTTACCCCCAGAGCTAAGTGTACAAGTACATTTTGGGAAGAGATTGGCAGTACTGTATCACGGATTCTGGTTTTCCTTAAAAATGAACGCTCTACTGCCCTTAAGGTTTCCAAATAAAGCTGGCTAGGATTAACCTGGAATACGCAATGGAGGTAGTTTCTTTGTGGTCTTTCTAATTTTTCTTTTTGCACCATGAAATGTTGTTAGAAAATTCGAATTCGGCACGCCAAAAATGGTACTTATAGAATAGAAAAAATTAAAATAATCCCACATGTTACTTTTATACTAATAATAAAACAGAACAGCCCTCCTTAACAAACGAAAAAGGTCATTTCACCTAAACCTAAGAAACGAGCATTTCTTCCTTCAAAAGGTTAACCCAAGCCTAAGCAAGGCCCTTCAGTATGTCTGTCTGTCTAAAATGTTTCAATCTCCGCCATTTTATGTCAAATACTGATAACGATAGCAATAAATCCACTATTAGTCCCCTTCATTATGTTTTGAGCTCCCCGCATTGCTACCAACCGACAATGAAAACTAATGGCTGATCACGAACATAAATAAAACTAAATTATCTCTCAACCAAGAAATATGATGCTTTACGAAATACGGCTGGGATTCTTTAAGTTTGTTAATCGAGAACTTCCGGTTCTCCTCACACGATTTTCTGTTTCGCTTGACGTCAACCTCTGCACTAAACTACGAGTAAAAAATAAAAGGAGAGAAACTTGCATTAAAAGGGCACGAGACGGAAATGGATAAAAAATAAGTTATAAGAGTGGGGGGAAAAGCGTCACCATTCGCAGTGGCGTTATAAAACAAAACTGACACCGAATCTTCTATTTTATGATAAGTCCATATAACTGACCAGCGCAAAAGAAGTAATATGATGGCGACTTCCGTCGCGTGCTATGCTATTTCCCACCTCTTATTTATTACTCGTAGGCACTAAAGCAAGTTTACAAAAAGTCAACATGTGCAGTTGAAAGTTACATAGATCGAGAACATTCGTATAATGAACCACTTCAATGCAATGAAGTCGAGCGTTAACCTCTATCCGGAAAACTTAATGTTCCAGGGGATGCGCAAATTTTCCGAGTTATAATGCTTCGAAATTAGTCTTACATCATTGTGGTTTTCGTACACATTTATTACAGTATAGTTCAAATGTACAATGCGAGTTTTCCATTACGGGCCAAAGTGAAACTTTCTAGCAGCCAAATATGGACAAGGCCGTGTATTTGCAAGTGGTGAACTACCTCAACTATACCGTAGTGGAGAAAGAGCTTTCTACAACATTCGTATTAGTTCCATTAGGCTAATTTAAAATCTAATTGGAGGTAAAGTACTCACACAGTAAAAACCGTCAAGAAATCAACAAACATTTTGTTCCATTCATTAATTATGACTTCGAGTTTTACTTTTGCGAATTGCAGCCGGTTCGCTTGAATTCAAAATACGCCTGGACATTTTTCTTTACATTCATGACTTTAACGTTGACTGTAATATTGGAGCGGTTTGTTTTCATATTTCTAAGTATTTCTAAGGATAAGATCAATTTATTGTAACCAGAAGATAATATTATCAACGTCAATTAATATGAGATATTTGGAATTGTTTGGTTTTTTATAAAGTGGTGGTCGCTTATGTTTAGGAATTTGCATATTAAATTTGTGATATTCCTAAAGGAATCGACCCATGAAAACTATTTGTATGAACATCTTTTAATACACAAGTCTTTCAAAGGATTTAAAATGTGCACAGTGTAAACAAAGTTTTGCACTCGGGGCGTATGAAGATCATCGCCTCCCACTATTCATATTCTATTAATTACATATTAGTGCGCCACGGATCCAGTTAGCTTCTCCTGCAGACTCTAAATTAGTCATCCGCCCATAGCTCGCTCTAGGCTGACAATACATTCAATTATTTAAAATTTGGGCATTTTTTACTTTCGCAAAATTTTCCTAAAATCGTGAACCGATATCGAGAATATAATAGTACATTATATATCAAGGTAGAGAAGTCCACTATTATTGCCTGAGCACCAAGATTACATCTCGAGGCGCTTGCGCCGAGGGGTGTAAGGTGCGAAGGCAATAATAGACTTCTCTACCGTGGTATATATACTATTTTTTTCACTACTAGCACTTGAAATCCTCTAAATTAACATATTATATTGATAAGAGAGTTAACGGTTGGACAGAATTGTTTGTTTCTTAATTTAACATGTCAATCAAGTACGTGGAAGTACAAGTCAAACAGGCCGTATTTTGTTCTGTCATTGAGATTTTTCAAAGAGTAATTTCGTTCGAATTTTTTCAAAATGTGATAATTTTAGGTATGTAATTTCTCTGGAAATTGCGAATGGTGGCAATTATTCGTTTTAGAGAACTTGTCTAAACGTTCATTGAGCGAAATTTCGGGTTGTGTTTTCTAAAAGTGACAGCGTGACAGTTCTCATTATTGACTACTAGTTAATAATAAAAAATTATTAACCACTTTGAACAAATGCCGAGAAAGCCTACTTTACAAGTGGAAAAAAGGTTAATAATCATGTCATCAGACGCTAGTAGTGAAAAAAAATTATAAGTACACACTATTAAATGAAAATACCGGTATAACCAATATTTCTATTATAAAAGATCTACAGAGTATTATCAAGTCGTCCAATTACATCAATATTGACACTTTTATACGCTCCTCATTGGAGAAATTGCAAATTTTCCCCACAGTCAGTACAACAAAGTCACCCGAACACTATTTTCGCAAAACGAATTGTCTCTACTTAGGTTTTGATGGTACGCCACATTACGCGAAAGAGAAAGCCCCATTTTCGCTTTTGTCTTAAAACCCTTCCTTTCCATTATCTAATCTATGTAGGATGAAGAAGTCTGAAACGCCCAAACTTTCTCTAAAGGAAATAATTCTACTCTTATGAGAGACGTAAGTACCTACAAATTTAAAGGAACACTACAACGTTAACATCGTATCTAACGGAACATTTAAATTAATCTAAAAGTTTTGTTTCGCCAACTTTACGTAGTGGCTTCTTGAAAGTGGAGACTCTATTCAATGCGAACTCCCTTTGAGGATATCACTCAGAGAAGTACGAATTCGGAGCATTGTGTGCGTGTTTAATTCGTTTTTAGTTTAACAAGACATTATTAAACCGATTGTCAGATCTTTCACTTCCATAATCTAGCAAATTGCTCCCGTTATTAATACTATTAAATCCGCGGATACGGAAACGTTAGACTAAACTTAGACAGTTTAATATTACGTTAAAATTATTGGGTTAAGCTTACTGACTTTAAAGTCTAATAATTTGCATTACTAATTATCTGGTAAGTTTGTGCATGAAAAACTAAGATTAAGACTAATCTGGCGTAGCGTCTAGTTTAATTTTCCAAGGAGGGCGAGAAGTCGCCTTTCGTTCGAAGGTATCTGCACGAGTGGGTACTGGGTGCACGATGGAAGTAATCAGCCGATGGAATTGCTATGAATAGAATAATTCCCCTAACGGATAGTACAATGAACTAAATAAACGGAGCAATGCAGTTGTGCTGCCATTGTGCATTCTGAATAGAAATGAGTCGATTGTAATCGCAAGTGCATTCCATCAGGCGTACAACGGTGTTGTTAGTCACTTCCAAATTTGGACAATTTTATTTTTAGATCTTGGTGACAAATTGATGTTTGCGACATTTTATTTCAGAGTTGCAGGTCTTGTTCGTTATCTTCGATAGCCTGTAACGCTGAGGAGTTATCATCACGTGGAGGATTAGTCGCAAAATCACAAAAGTGAAAAGGTACAAGTTTCGAAATCTTCAATTCCGACTGCTTTTACTTCTACGACTTGTATCTTCAAAGCGATGACGAATAACATTTTGTAAAACGCACTTGGTTCCACCAGTATGATCCACACAAAAATACAAAATGCTGGAATGGGTAGCGGTTAATTTACATTTAGGTACAAGGGTTGAAGACTCGACTTCCATAAAATAAAACTGAACCCCTACGGCACTGACAAAATTTTTTTATTACTATTAATTTTTTAACTACCACCCCTCCCCACCCCGTATAGTTCAGTAATAAACAATGTTCTTTATACCCCTTCACGTGCAGAAGTTTTGGTTTCCTCTTAAAATCTAAATTTTAAAATCTAATGCTGTAGTTGATTAAATATTTTAATAAAAGCAAAGGCGATTAACTTCCATTTTTCTGTACACGTCCTTGGATGTGAATTATGAGTTTGATACCCCAAATCCTTTGGTTAGATTCAACCGTGATCAATAAATACAATACAAAATCTGTTTCATACAACTAGTTTCTACGGGTCGATTCCTTTAGGAATATTAATCAAAATGTCTTGTGCAAATTCCTAAAAATAACCGACCACAACATTATACAAATCAAAAAATTAATATTGGTAATTAGTTTCCCTTGAGGAATATGGAAACAGACCGCTTCGATGGTACAGTTGACTCCAAGTAAAAATATCACTACGTATTGCGAATCCGAACAAACCACTTCAATTTCTTGAAAGGAATACTCGAGTCCGTGATTATGCACAGGAATAAAATACCAATATTCCGCTTTGTCGATATTAATGTTGCCCCATTTACTAGGTATTGTTTCAGGAAAAATTCACCGATCAATGGTCTTTCATTTCTCTGCCGTATGCAGTTGCATTTACTGTTAACCGTCCGAAAAAACTCCTTTGTTTATCAAGATGACTCAGTTTATTTACTTGCGGTTTAGTTTTAAAGGCAATTCACCAACTCGAAAATGTTCCTTCGCGTAAATTTTATCACGTTATCCAAAACCAAATGATTTTTTGACTTTCGCTTTGTAACTGCCAAACTGATGTTCCTGCGATCAAAGAACAGGGCGCTTTTCCAAAAGTTTCCTGGATTAATCCCCGCCTAGAATCTCTCAGAGAACAAACTTACTTTTTTAGTAAACACCGAACGAATGCAAAATCTTACCATGGTCGGCGCACTAGTCGCATCGGTGACTCAAACACGAGTCTAAAATCTTCCGGAATCATCCCTATTTCAGTTCTTCCTGATTTGCGACGAACTTTGGTAGTAAGTACGTGCACAAAGGGCATGAAAATTAAATAATACAATTAGCGGAATAAGGATTACAATTTAATTGCCACAAAAATAAATAAATCACGTCACTGGACAAAAATAGCGCTAGTCGGCTGTAACCTGGGAATGATGTCGGCGGAACGGACGGACGTACGGGCGGACTCGAGCGCCACGAAAGGACACGGCCTTGCTCCTGGTCAAGGTCGGCGGTAGTAGCGGTTTGCGGAACAGTGTTCGAAATCTCGGATAGACTCAGAGTAAACGTCAGCTCCAGGAACCGGACTAACTAGTTCAGCAGATGTCGGTGTTAACAAAATTAGGGCGCATACGAGAAGTTCCCTGGCGAGAATGAAAACAACACAACACAAATAAATTAGCTGTGTCTACAGAAAAGCAAATGCAGGAAAGCAAAACAATGCGTCCCTACTAATCAATGCATCAGAAAGTAGCAGCTTACCTTGCTATTAAACGGAGCGGTAGAAATTATTGTGTAAGGAAAAGCAAAAGCTGTTAATGCGGTGCGGTCGATTTACTGTACAATAAAAAATCAAACGGTGTGGATGCAATATACATTTACGGGAAGTATCAAAAATTAATACGGTACTTACAAATGTAACTAGAAAATCGCCAAAGGGAAAGAATCCTCTCTAAACAACGACTTTACCTTTTATAAACACCGGTTTTTCCAATCAGTCCAGTATATTCGGATAAGAACGTCCAAAAATTAATTGTGCGACCTGTTGGCATCCTAAAGACCTGTACTTGCTAAATTCAAATTAATTAAGAGCGCTTCTTTTGAGACCACTCAGGACTTAATCGCATGCTGTTGCTGCAACTCATTAAATTAGCTACTGTTAATTATCCTCACCTTAAAGGGCGAAATTTCTAAATTCGTACATTAACTGCCATTGTCTCTTGGAATTTCGTAGGTCAGGTAACAGGTCTCTTATCAAACTGATACCGGCGTAAAGCTGCATGCTTGTTTTAAATTAAGATAGCAAACCAATATCGAGACTGAAATTCTAAATTATTAATTTGCTTTCGTCTTCTAAATGACAAGATCTTTCGGACGCAATAAAAATATCTTGACGTGAATCGCGCAAGCGGCGAATTAATTACAGTTTTTTTTTACGGTAACGACGGTTGAAACACAACTCTACCAATTAAATCAATTACCTTTATCTTTTATCTTCAACCTCTATAACCAGAACAAATATTTGCCAAACGACACGTTTCGTAACAAAGCGCCGTATTGATAAACACTTGCATTGCTTATCTCGCAAATGGTATTGTTATCACAGAACTGATTAACTTTTTTGATAAAACTTTTTTTAACACACCTGAGCAGATTAAACTTTTGGCATTAAGTATAATTAAGTTTCGATCACATGTTCCCTTATAGCAATAATAATATAAATAATAAACAAAACAAGATAACTGACGTTACAATAATTAACTAAAAATTAAAATGCCAATTCATCTACCTTCTCATCCAACTCATCGACCTTCTACATTAAAAATACACAGTTGAATTAATGTTTCCAAATAGACACGCTATTGCACTCCAGGATGGCCTCGTATGGTCTCACAACCCACATTATCTTTATCCTATCAAATATGGGGCACCTTGCATGTAATTCAGTCAAAACTGCGACCCAGATGTCTGCTCTTTACCCGTTTCTCACCCCATCTCGTCCATTAAGGTATGAGGGACGAATAAAATCATTTATGGGGGAACTTGTTGAAACGCAACATTGAAACTTCGGAGAAGGAACGTATCCAATCGGAGTCTTGTGGCAATAACTCTGTCACGAGGATGTGATTTACGACCTATTCTCATACTCTAAAGAAATAAACCGTAAACACGGCACGTATTAGCACATTGCATTATTTGCATGTTGGAGCAGGTAAACAGTATTCTTGGCGTGGAAACAAATAATCGTAAAGTGTGTCAGGGAATACGCAGGTTCTAGATATTAAAAAGCCAGAGATTCTTGGAGAATTCTGCTTCTAACGATACCGCATTGCATAATCACAATGTGGATTTTTGTAGAAATAATGTTAACACAGAAATAACGTTGCAGTATACATACGAAACGAATGATCTTTAGAAGTGCTTATAAGATAGCGAATTTTGCTTTGATATTCGCATCTCTTACTTTTTATTTCAAGCACGTTTACCTCAACAACCTGAAAACGTACTGAAGAACTTAGTGAGCGCAAACTTCTCGCGATATAAAGATCGATATGGGGACTATAACGCGTGTACGGCCACCAGTTATGCATCTAGTTTAATAATCCCGAAATGTTTGTACACCATTTATTTTTGGGGATGAATTAACGATCTAGAACCTTAATATTGTCACGTACGCACAAACTCACCCGCGTTATATCATATCCAATAACGTGGAAATTTTCTGAACGTGTTAGTACCTTTTGTATCTATTAAGACCCTTATTTGCACATTCGCGAAATTACCTCAACAAATTTTAACTATTATACACTTACGAAATTCTACCCAAAATGACCCGACATGAGGACGTCGTTAACGGAGTTCACTTTTTGGGCTTAAGAACACTCAATTGAAAAAAAAATGCAGAATGTGACTGAGTGCTTGTAAATGTCAACTGACACTTTATTAGTGATTTAATTAGTGTCTTGTTGCTATAAGACAAACTAATCCGCAACTAATTCGGGGAGTGAACTGTAAGGAGATTATTTTAATTGCCACGTCAACGAAATTATTATGTTCTCTTAATTTAAAATTGAATGAAGCCCCAAAAATCAATTATTATTAACGAGATATTAAAAGCGAGTTCACAATTTTGGACTTTCTGTCCGTCTGTACATCCGTCCGCGTGTACATGATAACTCGCAAACGGTTTAGAGTTTTCCAATATTCTGTTTTCAGTATTATATTTATCACTACCCAAGGAAGAAGTGATTAAATTTTCAGTGACCTAGGAGCTCGTTTGGTGTATTTGTTAAGTTTATTCAGTTCATTTAGGATACTCTTGTTCGAAATGGATCAAGCAGTTTCAATCGCTTATGGAAGTCTTGCAATTGAATGATGAAAAATCGAAATTTGATATCCTGCTCTTTAGGTGTCTAAAATTGATAGCCCCGAAATTTTTAACCGTCAAAAAACTTCATGAGTATCTATTGGAGGAAACGACATCAACAAAATTAGTCAAAACAGGTAGCTTGCTCAAAATCAATCCACCAGCCGCATGACAATCGAATCTGTTGTTCAAAATACTCTCTATAAAGTAGTCAAGGCGAATTAACCACTTTTTAGGGGAAAAAAAGGAATTCTTTGTCAAGTAGATATGTTAAAATGGTCTACAACAAATACAAAAAAAAAATAAATACGTGAGCAGGAGAGTGGAACTAAGTTTTAGGGGAGGGTGAAAATCGTATGACGGCAATTTGCGACAAAAGTTGAGAGCAGAGACAAAAGTGTTCAATGGAAAAGTTGTAGGTCGTGAAAGACAAATTTTTTCAATGCAAAAATTTAAGAGGTTTCCGAAATACTCGATTTTTTCGGCAAAAAACTTTTTTTTCAAATGAAAATTGTTCTTCAGAGATTTATAAGTAGGGAGTTCCATTTGGTGTCATTTTCTTCGTGTTTATCTATACTTTCTGATGAAATAAAAAATTATAGTCCTTATTGAAGAAGAAGCTCAAAAAACGAAAAAACTCCCAAAACGACTTCAGTAACATTTTTTAGTAAATGTTGATAATTTGTTTAAATTTTGTCAAAAACTGATCTCAGCATTCGATTCTAGGGAAAAAAAATACAAAAGACAGTACTTACATTTCATTTTTTGAACAAAGACTTTTGTTCCTTGATAGTAGTAGGTATTATTACAAACATTCAAATGAAATTATTTTGTGTGCTGAAATATACTATACTGGAATTTTTGAAAGCGGAATGACCGTTATGTTTACAATAGAATTAGACCCCCCTTCTCCTTCCCAGAGTTCCAGATCGTTAGCAGCCATAGCGGGGAGTGAGAGGAGTGTGTGAGTCTCATTCGAATCCAAGATATTTGTACTCCTGAAGACGCTTACCAAAAAACACGTGCGATAGAAACTACTCTGCCATGCAAAGTTTGAGAAGCTTTTCAGCGCCATCTCTCAATTGATGCGAAACTATTATAGTAGTGGGAAATTTAAAATTCTACAGGTATATCCTTCCGTAAAAATGAATCTTGATTCTTGTGAAATGAAGTAGTCTGGTCTTCCTTTGGATGCTGAACATCAATTACCTGAAGAATTCAGTGATGAGGAAGAGGAGCTTGAAGAACAGGAACAATTTGAGAATGATAAAGATTCAGTTCTCGAAATGAGTGAGTGATGTTTTTTTTTATTCCATA
The DNA here is from genome assembly GCF_008802855.1 of Photinus pyralis. Taxonomy (NCBI): domain Eukaryota; kingdom Metazoa; phylum Arthropoda; class Insecta; order Coleoptera; family Lampyridae; genus Photinus; species Photinus pyralis. The sequence continues at coordinate 35,189,173 of NW_022170738.1, read as the reverse complement.
GAAATAAAGTGTATGTTCAAACACTGAAATAATAGGTTCTTTTGTATTTTTTCTGAAATCAGTTTTTGCAAAATTTTCAAAATTCAAACAAATTATGAACATTTACTAGAAAATTCAATGTTACTGAAGTCGTTTCGTTTTTTTGAGCTTCTTCAATAGGAACTATAATTTTATTTCATCAAAAAGTATAGATAAAAGCGAAGAAAATGACACCAAATAAAATTCCCTACGATAAATCTCTGAAGGACAATTTTCATTTGACAAAAAGAAAAAAACGAATATTTCGGAAACCTCTTAATTTTTTATATTGAAAAAATTTGTAGTTATTTGAATCATAAAAAGTATATTTCACCCAAGTCTCTTTAAAAGAAGATCATTTTTGCGGAAATGGAACAATAAAAAACAAAAAACACGGTTTTCCGCGATTTTTTCGGTTATTTTGAGGTTATGTGAGAAAGTGACTGACGGGAAAGTTGTAGAGTTTTTCATGATCTACAACTTTTTTATTGAACACTTTTGTCTCTGATCTCAACTTTTGCCGGAAATTGCCGTCATACCATTTGCACCCCTTTTCATCCTCCCCAAAAAATTATAGTCCCATTCCCCTGCCTACGTATTTCTTTTTTTTTTGTCGTTGATACATTCAAAGGCAGTTTTCTTCTCACTTCGGTCACAGCCCGTGATTGGGTGACCACCGAGAGGGCTGCTGATCTTGATGGACCTGCAAAATGTTGAATGTTTATTTTCGAATGTCCCGATAAAAAGTACAGCATCATAGCGTTCTCCTGTTGACTTACCGAAAGAGTGTGCAATGGAGTGCACTGAGATCTGTTGTCAGGGGTTAAGAACTCTCGGTTATTTACCCCCTCCCTTCCATTTTATCCATAATTCCCTCTCTTCCGGAAAGGAATGAAAAAAATTTTATAATGAAATGAATGAAAAGAATGCGGAAGATAGCGTTAGTTAAAGTCTAATTATGCTGCTTACATGTTACGGGGGTTCTCCGACAAGTAATAATACCGTGAGAAATAATAATGCTACGTAACTGAGATAATAAATCGCTACAAACCACCATAAATATTGCTATTGCAGATTTTTTGCACTCATGGGTTCCCTGAAATCATGATATCAGAGAATGCAATAATTTTTCACAGTGACGTCTTCCAAACCTTCTGTGCATTTTGCAAAAGTCACCTCTCTCCAGAATGGAAAAACTCCGGCTGGAATTTAACTAACAGTGTAGAACCTCAAAAAAGAAACATAATAGATATGAAAGCCCAAGTTTCTGAAAATCATTATCGAGTACACAGAAACGGACAGACTAATTTGACACCAATGGATAAATGATGTGTAGTGCCCGTTTCGAACAACGTACAAGAACACAGATCGTACTTCGGAAAAGAAAAATCTATGGAAGCTTACTTCATAACGCAAAGCACAGGGAAAGATAAAAATATAAAAATGTTCACCAGGAAAACCTATAAAAGCATTTCGTGCATTTAGGCAAACTAAATGATCAAAACTTAGGCTTTTATTTTAAACGGAATTTTTGTTGAAAAACTGCGAAAATTCAGTCTGTCAAATTCCACAATAATTAAGGTAGACGTTTTCAAAGTTCAATTGAATCGTGAAAAGGCATTATCAAGCGTTTGCATTGTTAATCCGGATATTGATGTTCATATGAATAATAAGGTGCTCCTGTTTGGAAACTGGAAAAGTTTTATGTTATTGATTTTCGTCAAAAAGGGCGCATATTAGATTAAATGTGCGAATAAAGGTATTTGCGTAGGCTGTATTCTGTATTCTTTCTAATCGTGGAATGCCAATCAACCTAATTAAAGCTATAGATATGAAACATTCCATGACAATGGATTTTAGGTACGTAAAACTTTGTAGATGTGCTGATGTAGCTGACCATCACCTACCAATTTTACGTTATATGACGGATTCGAGCTCGTTATACTTCTCCAACTCGTTTTCCCAACAAATGTTTTTCTCAGCGAATCGTTTCAGTATAAAACAGCTATACTCATTCGTAAACTTTTCGTTTCTTATTCTTCCTCGCCCAATTAATCTTAGACAATAAAAAATATCACTACGAACGTTTTTATGGCTCTACGGGTTGACGTTTTGTAGATTAAACACATAAAGGTATGACAAATGTCTCACTTTACCAGTTGAACTGCCTCCAAATGGACTAAAACGATTGATAAATTTTACCGCTTAAAAAATCGATAGGCATTATTTTACATACCGGCGTCTATTAATAGCAGTTAAACCTGTATGGGTCGGCAATGATGATGAGAGATCCTCGAGTTCATTGCTCCCATTTTCCAATCAAACTAGCTAATACATGCTTATTTATTTAGAAAGCGTCGTTTGTATCGGAAGCGAAACAAATATTGATGCGCGATGGAATCGCACAGAAATGCAAAAATTGGAAGTTTATTCATAAACCCATCACGTTTTTTTTTCGGGATGAAAGCCGATCCCTGGAAACTCGTGCGAAAGCAGAGACTGACTGAAACAGAAAAATAATCACGCACTTTTCGCGCTACATGTTTCTCCGCGACAAGGACCGTATTTCTGGCATAATTAGCATCCACAGACCGCGCTTTCTTGGTGTTTTCTAAAAGATATTCTACCGCTTAATTGAGTTTCAGTCATTGCCTTACCTACCAAGCAAAAAATATGTTATAAATTTCCCACCTAATTGGCATTCACAGTGGCGATTTGTATTTTGTGAATAGATAAAAGTGGCTGCTAATTCTCTCCGCGTTTTCATTCAAATTGGTTTTTTTCCCTCTCTGTAAGATCGTGTTCTGGCAGAAGACAGTTTGAAATATATCATAAAATATGTAAGTCGTAAACATAAAATTTTATTGTGAATTTTCTTTTCAGTAAGTATCATTAAGCATCACTGTAAAAATGATAAAAGTTACAGTTCCCGCAGAATTCGTTTCAGAATACTGTGGATGCGGTAATATCGGCATCATTTTTATATTGTAATCGTTTCATCTCCTTTTTTATGTCTTATGTACTATCGATTCGCTTATAAATCGCACTCAACTGCGTCTTACTTTGCCTCGCCGCAGAGGCCGAACGTAAAACAAAGTGAAAATTTATTTTCTATCTATTCCCATTTTTTTTATTTGATATCACAAACGCATTTTTACTATACTAGTTTACTAGTTTTGGAATTCTACGTTACGGGGAGAGATATCGCTTTTAGGTGCGTGCCGTTGGGCTTTTACACCTGTGTACGTGACAAACAGGGCGTTTTAAAATTGCTACGTAGCGTTCCGCGCTTGAGCTATTGTCCGGTTTTAAAATGTAGGATATACATAAAGCACCGTAAAACCGTGAACGGCTATTGTTACTGAACTAAGTAGGTGCAACCACTCTTGGCGCATATGATGCGATAAATTACTTCTCTATCCTATTCAATGTCGTATTTAAATATACGACCTTTGAAAACTGATTAATGTTCCTACGTTTAACAAATTCTGGGTAATTACGTGAATCGTGTAACAAGTTCTCTAAATTCAAATGCCACGTGCCGTAAATCAAATTTACACGTTAAGCTAATTAAGATAAGAATACAAAACTACAACATGTAACAATGAAAAAAATATAGTAATGTCTCTGAGAGGTAATTACTGTATTTCCGCCCGCCCTAAAGCCGCAAGAATCCAGCGCATAATGTGTATGTGTAATATAAAACGTTGTGTAAAATAACATCCCTGTCTACATCGTCAGTTGTGCTTTATAGAGAAAGCGACACAAAGGGGATTATAAAACCTTCACCACCTGACTCTTTTACCGTAACAATCTTTGGTATTCTTTTTAACCCGAAAAGGCAATACCAATTTAATATGGATGGGCAACGTCCACAGCTCGATATTGTCGTCTACATTATTTCGAACAGTAATTATTCTGTTACCTATCTCGTGAAGATCACGGGATTTGGTAACTACTTCCTTTGAAGAATGGTTAATTTACAGAAGTGTTCGCTATTGTCATGAATAGGATCGGTTGAAAATTCAATAACCGGTTTTGGGTTGATCTCGTGTTTACCTTCGCATAGGACAGTGTGTAGACAACCTTCTGTTGGGTATTTCTCCTCTACCAGTGAACCTTCCAGCTTCGTTGGTTTCTCTTTTTCTGGCAACGTGAAGTAGATAAGTAAAAAACAGCTGAAAGCGTAAGGTAGAACGCATGGAATTCTAATTGCCATCTTTCTAATATATTGATCTCGTGGCTATTGAATTCTTAATTAGGGAATTCCGAAGTACTACTATTTTTTTTTGGACGGGATTTTGCTTGTGGTGGTCATCATATGCGTTCTTCCCTTTAGATGTAAGTACCGCCATGTTGCATTTGCGTTTATTCTTTCGGCTGTAATTTGTCGTGTTTTAAAATCCATCGACAACCGTTGCTTCATCTACAATTAGTTCTCTTATCGAAGATGTAGATAAATTTTATGTCATCAAAGAAGAGGGATCACCTTCGATTTCTATTAGGGTTCAAGTTTTATTTTTTATTAACAATGAGAAGCGCCCCTCATATAAGGACAACTTCCTTTACTTCTGCATATTATAAAGCGTATCGGAAATTACATGTAAGGGATAAATTTTGCATTGTAACTTTGTCAGTAAGTTATCGTAATTCCTGCCGATGTGACGCATGATCGACTTGAACAGGGGAGATGCATTTATGTTTTCTGCGGGTAGTATCCTTCTGACTGCTACAACACCGAGTGCACATATTTTGGATCTTGGACTTACGGCCACAAGTAATATGTATTATGCCTTCAGGCAGTAATAATTAGTTCACGAAGGTAGCACTGAGTTTAGGTGCGCTCTCTGGAGCGATCAAATTTTATTTCAAGGTAAGGTTGTTATAAGTATATTGTAATAACTCATGTTGTGTAAGTAGAAAACCAGTTTAAATGCAGCCGAAATAAATAAAAAGGATCTTTCCCCAATGTTTTCATACAAAGGAAGGTAGTCGTACAAGGGCGATTCAAGAAAACTTCAAATATATTTCCCCAAGGGGATCCAATTTTTTGGTTCCTATATTGTCCAAGGACAGATATCATTTCCAGGGAGGACTATATGTAAGTTACTATATTTTCTTGATTTGTGTAAAATTAACGATCGGTTTCGAAGATTCACCCTCAAATAATTGTCACGTTACAATACATGTTACAAGGCATGAAAACCAGGCAACCACTAAAAATATAATAAATCCTATATTGCCAATATCTTTATAAATGATGTATATAAAACACCTGCATTGGCAATCCCAAGAATGCTGTAAAGCTCAAAGAAAATTATAATTTGTAGTTACGGAATTAATTAAATTTCCTTGGTCCGTTTTCCACCTTCCTCCTTTATAACGTACAAAAATTTTTGGTAGTTAACACAGTAATACTTCATACAAATGACGAGTGAAACATATCTAAAATCTATTAAATTCTGCAGAGTACTTCAAACTGGCGGAGTAAAATAATCAACATGAAGCTCGTAAAATTTATTAGGGAAATTAGTAATAAAAGGCAACCATTTGTTGGCGCTACCAGTTTATTATACTTTCGGGTGCGAGAATTTAATTCTATTAGCGATAAACACAAGGGCCATATCTCAAATTATAACATTGATCATAAACGTCGCTTACAAATACCTGTACATTCCGAAATAATTCCAACACAAATTTACGACGCGGCGAATACTAGGAGGGTGGTAGGAAAAGAAGGCATCTCATTTTGTTCCAATTAGGAACACGTTTATGATATATGAACGGGGATTTGCCACGTCCACACTAATTGATCTAATCTGATTAAAATTTACATAAGTCCGCAATCCAGCCGAAATGCTTATTGGCTGGAATATGTGTGTGAGTATATTAAAAAAAACACGACAGCGGCGAGAGGAATATAAATCAGGACTAACGACGAGTTTTAATTACGACGTCCCAACTTTACTGCAACTCCGTAGAATATTCATGTTTCTAGAAATTGAATATGCTCCATAATCCTAAATAGGGAAGACAGGATGATAATCAGATTCGCTGTTATTCCTTCAACCACATGCTTTATTTTTATCCGATATTTAAAATACCATGAACTAGAAAAATAATTTTTATATGGAGCAAGACGCAAGATGTCGATTTGAATGATTCCTGGACTAAGTTCAGGCACACGTGTGTCACCCTGAACCTGTACTTAGCGGTTGCAATGTACGAGTAAATGTGCCCAGGAAGGTTGGTCTTTATAAAAAATTTCAAGGGAGGAAGAATACCAAAGGAAAAGCACGCAGTGAACGAGAAGGCTCTCTTGCCATCGTAGAAAGTGACTGTATATTTAAAAAAAGTACACACACAGGGTAACTTATTTTGCCTGCTACCAAAGGCATTATAGAAAAATTGCTAAAGACATTAAGCAAACTTAAAAACTGGCGCCACTCTGACCTCTAATGCGGCAAAAAGCGTCCTTTTCTTCCTGTCCGTGGTATTTAAACGCGAAATCCCACTTATTTCTTGGCAAATTGAGTAACGATGGTTGACGATGAAACTGGAAAATTGCCCTTAGATATGGCATGTCCACATTGAAATTAAAAGATAAACTTAATTTTTTTGAACAATTTTCTTTATCAGAAATATGACGATTAAACGGAGTTCATTTTTTCCAAATGCACTCTTATCCTTCGTAAATAAAAGGAAAAAGCTAATAAATTACCTCCAATTGTCAATTATGGCTAATACTCAAACTAGATATTATGAAATAAAAATTAGAGATAAGACAATTTTATAAAATTACAAATTGCTTCACATTTAACAGAACGTAAACAAAAGTAATTTTGAACATTAACAATTATTAATTGAGGCACCCGAATGCACTCTAACTGTCCATTTTCCAAAAACCCCGTCCTGACGAACGTAGTGAACACCGCAATTTATTTTCAAAATTGGAGAATATTCAACAATTATTATACAGTTCCGGTTCTACCGGATGTCGATAGCAACATTCTTATTTTAAATAGAACACCCTATATTTTCTTGCATTTTTGAAGTCTACATGAAAATCTACGTCGTTTGATACATTTCCCTATACCCAGACTCAAAGGTTTTCAAGTTATTTAAGATTTTTCAAAATTTTTGACGTTTGACTGCTATTTTTTAGTCCTGTGCGTATGATTCCGTGGACTTGAATTTTAAAAAGTATTCCAAAATCGACAGCAGGGTGTTTTAAAACTGATAGTCAACTTCAAACCTTAAAACGTTGATTTTTTCAAATGAAACGTGCTTGATTTTTTTGCACTTTCTAATGTCGAAAATTCTGCATTCTAGTCAAAAGAATAGCGGTCAAATATTTTTAACAACCTTGTATAACTTGAAATCTCTTGATGCTGGGTGTAGGGAAATGTAATATCAAACGACGTAGACTTTCATGTAGATAGAAAATGCAACAATATATAGAGTGTTCTATTTAAAATAAGAAAGTTGCTATCGACCTCCAGTAGAACTGGAAGTGCAACGACCGTGATAATATTTTCTTTCGATAGATCATAAAAAATTGTTTGTTAAGCAGTAATTAATCATTCTGGTTCCATTATTATTATTCACACTGTCTCCAAATTTACCCAAATTTATTTTTCTTCTCCACTAAGGCATCTTCGTTTGGGCCGTACGTTACTATTATGGTCTGTCAGTTTCTATTTCTGCAGTAAGTATCCTTTCCGATACATACTGCCATCTTCTTATTTTAACTTTTATGTTGTAGGTATTACGCAACCTACTCCTTCCTTGGCTTTACTATTTGCATCTACTCTACTATATGTATATATTAGAACATAACGGTTTAGTGTTATGTTACTCTTGCCTTTTTTTCTTTGTTTCGGTGATGCTTTTTTGTTACTTCCTCTGCTAGTTCATTTTCTTTGGGGTAGAGGCTTTTTTAACGTTCCATGTTGCAACTCTACATACTACATCCTTTCCTTTTTGAATTGTTTGAATCTCGTGTCCTTTTCCATTGCTGGGCCCATATTCGTGACGTGTTTTTTTTAATATCTTGAAATTCTATTAGATTTTTGGGCGTGTTACTTTGCTACTTGGCTATTGTCCGCTGATTCCTTCTGGCGATCTTTCGTCTACTGTTCTTTTCCCCTGTCTTCTTCCTGAAAACTCTCTCATAAACTCTACTATCCCCATTTCTACTTTTTTAACGCCGTTAGCTTCATTGTTAATAATTAGTTTCCCTGGCATCTCGCTTCCTTTAATCGTGGTATCAATATTTTCTTTTCTTCTTGCACAGTTTTGGTGTAATCCTCGTTCATCATATATTTGTGCCTATTAGTTCATTGGAATGGTTTGGTATTGGTTGTGTGTACCTCCCAAGTTTACGGACCTCATCCACTTGTATATTCGGGTCAATATTCACTCCCATGTTGTGTGCTACAAATTTCTATAATTTTTTTCCCTGTGTCGCCTTTCTTTTTCATCATCATTTGCCCCTTTTATCAATAAATTTCTTCTCCTCTTTCCTCTCTAACGCTTCGATTATTTTGTCTTGTTCATTTATAGCCTTTCTTTAAGTTCTGTGCTAATTTGCTTTAATACTTGATCTAATCTACAAGTAGTATCCATTTTTTGTGTCCAGTATTGATTTGTATAAACATTTCCTCAACTTTACCATTATTATTTGTTTCAGCTGTGCTTTATTTGGTTTTATTACGCGATAATACCTATAAACTCGGATCAACTCCACGGAGGTTTATGTAATTGTTGGAGTAGTTAATTAAAATTAAAAGTTTCTCATATTTTTCAGTAATGAATTCATTGTTGAAGGGTTTTTAAAATAAATATGTTTTCGCTTTTTCAAAATTGCGAAATCTAACAATCAATAAGAATTCTTAACTTATTAAAAATATAACGTAGTCGAATTAATTTTAGGTGCTCTCTCTATTATTACACTATGCTATTAGCAAAGAGTAACTATAATACTCTTTGCTATTAGTTAGATATAGGGTTTACAGTTTCGAAGGTCATAATTCGTATATTGCGTAATCGTCGTCATCAAATACAGAGTATTCGGTTATGCGATAATAGTATATTAAGATACAAGTGTATAATCAAGTCTTTAAAGCACGCGCAACGAGTTTAAGGGCACGACGCAAAGCGGAGTGCCTTTAACGTTGCAAGTGCTTTAAAGACCAATTATACACGTGTATCTTATAGTATTTTTTATTATACCTGCAGTATAATTTAAAAATAGGAAATACAATGAAATCATATTGACGTTATACTCGAATACATGTCTAATTAAGTGGGCTGGGTGTTCGTAATTTCACGATTGCCATGGAAATGTCACTTGACGTTTGCTTATAAAAATCATCGTCTTTGTGAATTAAACGATTTCCGTTGAAAAAGATAATACACCGTCCATTAAATCGATTGTTGTAAAATCTAAACAAACGTTGGTAGGTGTAAAATCCAACTCCAGTAAAGCCTATTATAAAGAATATGAAAAGTTGTTTCCATGGATGAATAGGAAGTTACTTACGAATACAGTCTTAAATGCATCCATAATGCTGGCATATATGAAGGAAATGTCAAAGGTATTTAAATCTTCTATATTTTGGTGCATTCATTCAAAACTTTAAAGCAATGCTGCGATTAAAAAGTGGAACAGATTTGGAAGCATACCCTAAATTACGCGCGTTTGTGAAAGCTTCAACCAAAGGATAGGTACAAAAGCCAAAGAAATGTTCTGCATTTACAGAAAGCGACCTAAGAGGATTTTTTATTTCATCCAGATGACAGTTTCAAAAGTCATACTTGAAGTATCGTTACTTAGCAACTTTAAAGCACGTGTGTTTTAAAGGCCCTTTTTCGCACGCATTTGAGTGTTTAAAACGGAAATTGTGATTCAGGTATAATAAAAAAACAATAATTTACGTGAGACGGCAGTCAGGCAGTGAAACTCGTGAGTGATAGGAATGTGCAATAGAATCATAGAGTATAATGATGGCTAAAGGTGTATATTTTGAGCACTGTGAACGTACAGTAGGTACCTACTGCAAGGTGATATGTTTTTATTTACCACTGATTATTATTTGCATTGTACACATAATAATAGTTGCAAGTACCCTTTTACAATTCATTTGCGTGTGGTTTAATCCCTCGAAATAAATATGTCCGTAAGTGCAGCCGAAGAGGGCGTGACCCAAGGACGGACTTACTGAATTTTAAGATTGTCGAAATTATGCATTGTGCTTTATTGTGATTAATTAAAATTTAGCCCTTGTGAAAGTTGACATCCAAAAAATATCAATTATTTGGGCGCGAAAAGAAAAATCTGACATGAAAACTCTATCTGGGTCGCACAAAGGATTCAAATAAACACATAATTAATTGATTGAAACACATAAAACAATTAATCCCTGAAAGAAGATACACGCACGCGGTTGATATAAAAAATTTATTAAGAGGACATTTTGGATCCTCGTCTTGCATTCGCTGATTCGCCAGAAAATCTACATGTGTCTCCCTTACTTTCATCTCCCCACTGCTCCGCGACAGTCCACTATGGCCGATGTGCCTGCTTGAAGATTATAACCCGCCCCATCATTCTACACGACCGGATCAAATTTTGCAGGGCCCTTTGAGACCAAGGAGACCGCCAGCCATAAATTGTCCACAACACAACATAAATGTAAGTCATACTATTGCATTTTCGTGGACACCGCCAGCAACGCTCGAAGCAGTTTCCGAACTATATACTACTGCATTCACGGCTGCTTTTCATCGACTTTGTGCCCGTCGTTCTCTTCCTGCTAATATACGCAGTGACTGTGGAACAATCTAAGTGCCACAGCTCAAGTAAGTTACTATCTCCCTCAGAAGTCACCAACACGACCTGTACACAGAGCTGGGTACTACTCGCGAGCTTTTCGCTTGAAAAAGTGCTCCAAGCGGAAAAAGCGCTCGAGAGAACTTCTCGGATCGGCCGCATGGTGCTCGATACTCCGGCGTTTATTTAAAGTGCTCGGCGCTCGAGATTTTTTTCTGCCCGCGAGCGGTTTTTCAGCTCATGAGCGTTTTTTCCACCCGCAAGCTCTTTTTCCGCTCCCGAGAGCTTTTTTTTTTTACTCCTGAGCGTTTTTTTTTCGCTCGTGAGCGCTTTTAACCGCCCTCAAGCGCTGAAGGATTAAGCGCCGCTCGCTCCCGACCGCTTTTTCCGCTCTTGAGCGTTTTTTGCGCGCACGAGCATTTTTCCCGAGCGCTCGCGATAAGCCGCTCGAGCACTCATAGGTGTTCTCGGAACTCGCAAAACGAACTTTGCAAAACAACTCAATGCTCGCGAGCATCTTTGAAAAAATTGGAGCGCTCGTCGCTCGAGCGGTTTTTGAGAACGCTCGACCCAGCTCTGCCTGTACACTTAGCTCGCATCGCTAAAGTGGAAGTGGTGTATCCAGCCACCCCCTGCACCAAATTTCGGAGGAATCTTCGAAGCCGCAGTTAGGTCGATAAAGATGTTTATGTATCGCCAAATTGCAAATACAATCCTCACGTACAAGGAGCTCAGTATGTTTTTCGCGAGCGTCGAAGCTGGATTAACAACCGCCCGCTTGGTATGATTTCCTCAGACCCTCGTGAAGGTAGTGACGTTGACTCCAGGACATTTACTTGTCGGAAAACCGTTATTCGCCCAGGATCGCTTGTGTATATCACTGGTAGTTTCAGGTATGAAAAATGTATCTAGATGATAGAGAATATAGTTACGTTGTTGTTTTCTGTTGTTACGCTTTGTTGTTTTAATTGCTTCCGTGAAAATCGCTAGTAAATATCCGCTACCGCTAACACTACGAAACACCACATTTCTAAAAGGAAAACAAATACGGAAATACGAATTCAAGTAAAATTAAACCATAAACTCTGTGCTTATACGTAAATAAACCCCCAGATTTACACTTAATAAATTGAAATATTCTCATATACAGGGTGTTCCCTCATTATTTTTTCTGTCTAGACCGAAATAACGCCTACATGACAGTTGCAATCGAACTGGTTTCTGTGCTTTCCAACCAAGTCCGAAATATTATTATTACTGTATAGAAAAAGGCACATTACAGTAAATTGTATTTAGTAACAAAGTTTGTTTGATATTGAAAGTTGCTATATAATTAGCCAAAGGTCTTCAAATAAAACGTTACAATGGAGATGCAGAAGAATCGCTACCGGACGACCAGTCCTTTAAACTGTTCACATACTTGATACCCGAACGACACTTTCGATGTTTTTCAAAGTTGAGCGGAATGACTCGAGTAGTTTTTATTAATGCAGAGACAATTTGATCTGTGGGAAATGTCCTCAAAAGGAACGTCGCCTTCTTAAATTCCTAAAAGGGTGACTTCCATTAAATCAGGAAGCTTCAATCACAGTAAAAAAATACGAATACGTCTCGGCAACAACGAAATTTATTACATTTATTTTATCAGTCACAATCCCATTGTGCTTTCAATTTATTAATCGACAGACGACCATCTTATAGGTAATAATATGTGTATATGGTGGCGCACGGATTTCATTTCAATTTCCTTCCAAAGCAAAATCCCAATCCATCTGCAAAACGTAATAATCACTTTATAAATTACCCGATTTCGGTATACGCAAACATTTTCCAATGCAACTTCTGGCGTATCGAGCCAGTGACAGCGGCAAAACGTCCAAGAAGTAATTTATGATTCTCGTATAAAATTTGAAATACACGTCAACGAAGTTTAATATTTCAAGAGAGAAGTTTCTCAAGCGCTCTCGGCTTCTCAATTATGCGAAGACCGTAAAAAAGTGAAATGTATCAATTAGTTTTGACGGAAATTGCACTTTCATTTAATATATTAAACTTACCCCATACGAACACTGAGCTCTTTTCAGTTTAATTGAAGTTTGTCCGTCGAACGAACGTGTAATTAGTTTTCAGTGCCTCGTAACCCTTTATACCGAAATGACCGATAAATTGTACAGTTTTTATTTCTGCGACGTTTGCTCGCGAATTCCTCACGGTTCGATCAAAGGGCTCTGAGCTTGCGAATTTCATTCTCGTTAAACCGAAACGCTGAAAGTACGCGAAGGCTTGAACGGTATTGATCAAATTTGATGTTTCCGCATTGTGTTGAGGCGGATTTTGACACATTCCTTTTGAAAAATTACAGATGACAAGTTCATTTGCGACAAAGGTAGATCTTAGGTAAAGAATCTCAGGATAATACGATTACTCAGATTTGTAGCTGTATTTACGATCAAAAGAGCCCACAGGATTTTTGAAGCATGGAATTTCATTGTAAACTGGAAAAGCGTAATAAGTATTTCGCAATTTATGTTCAAGAATAACGATGCAATTACTTTTCGCTTTGGGCGTGTACTGCGCTTTCCGTTTTCATTCATCTCTGCTCTTGGAAAGGCTGCAAATTTGTTTAGTAGATACAGATGTGTTGCATTATATTTCTTTAGGACATTTTAGTGGATAAACTGAAAGTCGGTTAACCATTTTCAGTATAATCATAATGATAATTATTTGAACCCGCTCTGCTAGATCTATCTACTGATAACTTAATTCCATTTTAATTAACGTAGGCTATTACGACAACATTTATAATCCCTGTGACTCTTATTGCTGATCTTAACGGATACGGGGGCTCTAACTGTTAATTTGCACTAGAATACGTGTTCAACAGAGTGATACTATGTATACTAATCATGAGTCATGGTAAATGATGACCATTAGAAACTTGTCTAATTATATTTAAAAGTAGATTCTTTCTACATTTTTTCATAGAAAGTTGCCCCATGAAACAGGAAGTGAAAATTGTTTTATTTTGTAACCATTTGGTGATACTTTGTGGACAAACTCCCAAGATTTGAGCGTCCATATTAACGATATATGAAACTGAATGCAAGAACGAAGGTTGCATTCTAATGGTATCCGATTTGTGAGTCAGTATTACTGAAATGCGAAATTTACGATATAGCGCCATAACTTATTGGTAAGTTTCGATCGTGACCAAAGTTTGTATCTGAATTCTGCATTTTTATGCCAATTTTTTCGTCTACCCGCCCGATTTTTGTCCTCGTTTTTGTCCATTAATAATAATGCACATACATGAAACTTTAATATGGATTACAATCACGGGATAAAATAAGAGTAATGTATGATCTGCTGGTTAAATTGTGATCATGCTAATTTATAATAAAAACAAGTCAAACTGCAATACGTTAATATATTAAGATTTCTGGTACGTGTCTAAATTAATATAAAACGCAACTAGGCAGTTAAATCTCCTTTACGTAAGTATTCAACCTTAAATAGCGCTGGAGCATTCAATTCTCTTCAATAGTTTGCACTAATGCACTACGACGCTAGTTCAAATATACGAGGCAAACAACAACAAATGGTAATATGACGGAAAGCGTTAAAAGCAAAACTACAACGCGATAGAAAAATTGTTTTTAATTCTCTTATTTGTTTATTGTATTAGATGCGTTGTGCTCACGATTTTCAATCACAATGGATCCGCATGGACCCATTATGAACTTTCCTTTGATCGTTTCTTCGATCTGAAATTGAGGTTGACTTTCCGCTGTGCCCTACACGGACCGACTATAGAATGCCCGGCCAATTACTCCTTTCTTGCTTTCTTTCCCTGAAAATCTACGCCCGCAGTGTGAAGGTGATTTGATGTAGCTGATGGTTCGCTCTTGGCTCAGTTTATCTTTCCTCGCGAATGTACAACGACCGGCACAGATTCGGTACGGTGTAACGTCTATTCACAAAGCGGATTTCCCCGGTATTTTCACTCATATTTATAGGTATCTGACCTAGTAAACGCTTTATCTTACAACGGTGAATGGTTTAAATGCTTAACTCGGCGATATTATAAGGTTTTTGTCATTCAACGTACGGTTGCAACAGACGTCTTCAACTCGCTCTTGTCTCTCTTATTTTAATTGCAATTCCCGCTTTTAATAATAAATAATAAATAAATAAAAGTCAACTTGGGTTATGATGAGTAAATGATATCGTTAATTTCCTTAAAATGCTAAAACACACCTTATTCGCTCACACATAGCTATCGTTGAGTATCTATTTTTAGATTATGCAATTTTACACAACTGTAAAATATCTGTATATATGGAAGTTACCAATAACGTAACAATATACTACTCACCCTAATTTTACTGATTTACTAATTTTTACATTTAAAATCACAGACCATGTCAAAATTATGACAAGAAAGAGGAACTTTCAACTAAATATATCCTAGAAGCCCCCACTAAAAAATCTGCGAAAAATACAGGAGCTCCTGTTTCGGCTAATGAGAAACATTACAAAAAGGAAATTGGTGACGGTAGAGTGTAGAAGAGTAAAGTGAAGATCTCCTCCGTGTGGCATATATGGGTACGGCTATACGAAAGTAGAAGTCCTCGAGTTTCTACGGAATTCATCACTAGAACAGGATTACAGACACGGTGGTGTGAGAAAAAGGACCTGGTGATGAATGGTTTTTATTGTTTTTAAAAAGGCACCCGGAAATGTCTATTCGTAAAGGCAAAGCTCTGGGCCCACAACGAGTGCGAGTTGCCGATGCATTTTTGATAAAGCAGTGAAATGACAATTCACAAACTGTTAGAGAAAGAAAAAGAAAGAAGATATAACCGAAAACGACGCCAATCTGATTTATAATATTGTAACGGAAGTGGATTCGGTCATGATCCGAAAAAAATATTGCAGTGCTAGCCTGTGAATGGGCTGATAGCACAAAAATGACCCGATTTATAATTTTTGCTGGTAAATGTGTGGTTCTCCTGGGTGTGTCCCAATCCATATCCTGAAAGGGCTTACACAAGACAAGATAGAGGATGGATAGTGGGAAATTTCGTAAACATATTCGGCAAAAGGCAGATCCTTAATTAATTAAATTATTAATCCCGTGTGGCGCAGTTCGAATCCTGGTTCGGGATATTTGTAAACGTGTAGTGGGTTGGGTTAGTGGAGCAACCCTTGGCTGAAACGCAGCCCATTTAAAAATTAAGATCCAAAATTAAAGAAACGAATATTCAAAACAACCATCGGTTTCGTTATAAATGAAATTTGATTTACGACTTAATGGCGTACGGACTATAACATGTTCTACGTCAATTTCGGATAAATGTTAACACCTAAAGAATTTGCATATCTAGGATTATCGAAATCATTTTATTAAAGGATGATTAGCATTTGAACCGTTTTATTCGAATTTAATTTTAGTTCAATTGAAATACACCAAATCTCGGCTACTTAATTAAATTCCTCTATCCGCCCAGGGATTCGCCTCTTTATAAAATTATTTAAATTCTGGTTTGATTTTAGCATTCTAACGGTATCTTTTAAGTAGAACGAAAAATCGTTAATAAATATTAAAAATAATAAAGGTCCCAGAATGGAACCTTGTGGCACGCCTCTTTGAAGTTTAAAATTGGATGTATTTCCATCAACCCTTACACCTTGCATTCTATCGCTTAAATATGATCTCATCAATGATACACTGGAATATAGATGTATCAAATGTGTACAACTTCGATTTCTGATGTATGTAATATTTCGTGCACCACACTGCGAAATGTGAATATAAATGGCCATACGCATAACGAACATGAACGAAATGAATGGCCGCATCAGCAGTGATCATATTTGCAATAAATAAATGGTTCTCCTCAAAATGTTTCGAAACTTTCATGTTATGTTGCTAAATGTTCGCTATCACTGGTTTTTTAATTTCTTTTTCTACCAAGTGACGTAAAGACTCAATATGGCGTCTACAATAAATAAAAAATTAACACAATCAGAAAGTAATGAACCAATTACTAAGGGTTTGTTAAAATTTTATTTTGAAATCTTTGACAATAAATTAATGCTAGGGCATTTTCGAAAATAAATTTTTTTGGTATTTGGGTCAACTTAATCAGCATAAAAGTCTATTTAGGCGGCAATAAATTGTATCTCTTACGGTTTACAGGACCTCCATAGTGAAAATGAAAAAAAATTGTGGATGTTTAAATGGTACGAAATATCTCAAATAGATCACTCGCCCCTCGTTCGGGGTTTCGAACCTAAAATTGATTGTCGACATCAGCCGTAGTATTGAGTGCCGTAATTCATTTGGTTACATTTTTTTGCCACGACCGTGACCGTCTCTTCAAGGCGAAAATGTTAGTTTACAAACAAGTCAGTACACATACACACATTAAATAAGTCAATAATTCCCACATGGGCCAAGACCATGTAATCAAAGCAAAAATAAAAATTTAGCAAACATTACACCAAAAATGAACGCGATTTCAAACAAAAGGTTAACGGTATCAAACACATGAACCTGCATTGGGGTTAAATCGAGTCATTTTCAAAATCAAAAATTGAAACTGAGAAAAAATATAAAATGCGACATACAAAACACAAATACATTATAAAGGAGTGCCAAATTTACTACCTGCATTAAATAATGCAACAAACTTTTACAACCGATTCCTTTGAATTGGCGTAATTAAGTTGAAATATAAATTAAGTTTATTGCGTTGCAGTAAGGTAGAATGTTCAAAGGGTTTAATATTCCACGCTCCAAATATCGCAGTTCTCAACAAATTATATCTGCACGCAAACATTAACACTAATTATCAGGTAATTGACGGTTCATAAATTAGCGATTATAGTCTATTAGAGATTAGGAAATGAAAATAAATGCAATCCCAGATAATCCAACGCATCGACTTGTAATTAAAGAAGCGCTTAGTCGGCATTACAGTTAAATTCATAACGGTCGAATAAAAGGCGTTAAGATAAAATCTATTGCCCCATATATCTAAATAATTTTTTTTGGGAACCGCTTTCGCTTGTAAAGACGTGTGGGGACGCTTCGAGCTTCAAACGACGCAATTTCCTTGGATTCAGGATGATCTAATTAAATGTACGATGTTGGGTTTAGATTGAAATTTGAATAAGCTAAGGACATATTTTCGGCATTAGTTCTCTTAGTAAACATGTATCTCGTCAACTTTAATCTTTTATATGTAATTACAGCACGCGGTGACCGAATAAATTAAAATTTCAGTTACATAATTTTCATAAATACTTCCCTAACGTTTACAAAGGGCAATGGTGGTAATTACAGTTTTACTCTTTTATCTCTGTTAATATTCGTGCATAATAGAAAAAATTTTACAGAATTAATTTTAAAAAGCTTTGCAGCTTTCTCTTTTTAAAAGGCATTGCCTTCAAGCTATTCTGTAAAACTGAGTAATTCGCTTATCTGCTGTGTTTCCACATATTTGGGAGATACCCGGGGTGAGTTCGGTATACGGTTTGATATTACAATCGTTTCAATTAACTATACCCTCTGCACTAAGTCAATTGTTTCCCACTAATTGCATACAAAAGCGTTTACGTACGATGATTGAAATTATCGGGATACTTTCGAGATGTTGCCATTATCTACTGGTATATGCTGTAGGCAACTGATAAAAGGTTAATTTTTGTTCATTGGTTTCGATTTAAGATATATCTGCCCGAATTTATTTATTATGATAATACGGTTTTTTCTTGTTTCAGACTTCTCAAACGGGCGACACCTTGAAAAGAGGTAAGTGCAATTAAACTATTTGCCCGTACTTTGAACGGCGTCGCACTTTATGGAAGATTCGCCAAAAATAAAAGATCTTTCCAAATTTCGCAAGAATTATATATATTTTCGTAAATGCGTACAAATTATGTTTGGTTGATGGTCACTGTAATTTTTGGTTAAGAACCACACTGTCATATTTAAATTATCTGTCATTTCCTTTGCGGCGAACCTTTCACGCAAGCCTAAACACGCATTTTTGTTTTGCTCTGTCGTTTCTGGTTAATAATCCGTGTTGGTTTAATTGCACAAACTATTGAATATTGTTTCTGCCCATTTAACCAGTTGTGGTGTATTCTCGAAGTAGTTTTGAAATCGCCAAAATTTTTAGGGTAAATATGAATGTATTCCCCTTTATAAAACTATTACCATGAATATTGGGTTGATTTTTCATTGTGAATACTTCGATGAGAGACCGAATTGTAGTTTTGCGTTTAAGTAAGCAATTCTATCATAATTATGATAAAATCTATCTAATACAAACGGTTTCAATTTGCCCATAGATTGGTATCTTTAAGAAAAAAAAAACAAATGCAAATCCAAATTTTCTTGGCGAATTCCTAACATCAACCAATTGTAATTTACAAAAAATTTTCTTAAAGGTAAGAAACTAATTTTACCTAAATAAATATCACTGTACCTTATATGAAAATGCCCTTCGACAGACATAGCACTGACGTCCTTTCGAGACAGTACTTAGAAAATTGAGTAATAGTAGCTACAACTACATATAAGTCCAAAAAACACGTTTAATTAATTTCCGTTTTCACTCATAAATAGAAACTCTTGGTAAAAGTTGCGGAAAAATTCTCGTTTAAACAAGGATGCCGGAAGTAACACTGGATTCCGGATCAACGTTGTATTTTGCTCTATGAGGTCGTCACATTGCTGACGCCAGAGCGAATGTCTTCCTGGAGACCGGTGTTGTTATTTTTTTTGTAGAAAACCGAATTTTCAAAGTATCCTCCGGATTAATCCCTACCTATTTTCTTTATAATTCATTATCGCCCTTTTAAAATGGCACCATTCATTAAATGAATCATTTAAGATATGGATATAGTTTTTATAACTACTTGTCACTAATACCATTCTTTTGTTTAGGTTAAATTTTGTTTAGCATCAAGAGGTGTGTAAATACAGGGTGATTCCTATAGTACCTGCCACCGTTTGGGAGCGTGTAGGTGGTGCGTAGGGGAGTATTTTGATATAGGACACTTGGGGTCGGAAATCTAAAATAAGGGTGCCAGCGCCAAATTTACCTTCTGGAATTTCGCGCCTGTAGGTAGGCAACCCAACCGGCCGGCGGTGCACACGGAGCGATCTCAGGCGGCGATGTGTGGCTGACACTTGATCAGAATTTTGTTAAAACCCACGAAATCCCGTCTGCAACGACGCGTATCAAGTGAATAAACACTATGGCAATAGTATAATAATAGTTGGCTAGATGTAGGAAGTGCATTGAGAACAACGGTGGCCACGTTGAATACTTGTAAACGTTATTGCTTTTGACTGTCGTTTTCCCTCCTTCCCTCCCATGTCGCTTCCTCGCGCTAACTCGCTCTGCATCGCTCCGAGCGAAACGTCGGTCGGTTGGGTTGCCTACATACAGGCGTGAAATTCCAGAAGATAAATTTGGTTCTGGCGCCCTTATTTTAGATTTCCGACCCCAAGTGACCTATATCAAAATACTCCCCTAGGCACCCCCTATACGCTCCCAAACGGTGGCAGGTACTATAGGAATCACCCTGTATATTCAAAAAATTTAATTTATATGAGTATTTATGTGAGAGTGACCAAACCGGAGCATCAGGTTTTAATTTTTAGATTATAAGTGGAGATAAAGAGCCAACATTCTGCAAGTTAAGAGTCAATGAAAATGTATTGATTACTGAGCCTGCCGTGGTATTAATTATTATAATTAAATGAATTATAATTTTTGTATTGCTGTCTGTCTGTCCGTCTATCTGTCCATCTGTCTGTCCGTGTGCATGATAACTTTGTGTAGAAACATCCAATTGCTTTGCAAATTGATACGCATGTTCTTCGGGATATATGAAAGGTCGCTATTGTTTTTTGGCTACGTAGACTAACGGGCCAAAAAGTTACCGCCCAAAAACTACCCAAACCTCCAAAAAGGGTTTCTCTTATAACTCTTGTTACAAAGAACATAATGAATGTCCAGTTTTCTGTGTTAGTAAATATTTCTTAAACTTCAGGCAACTCTGCCGATGCAAAAAATATTGCGCATTACAACTTTTATATATGCGCAATCCCAATTTTATTATTTGTTACGATATTTAATGGAAATTTTGTATGTAGGCACCTCGAATAAAAGGAAAACTGATACCGATAAAAAAATTTGTTTTGCGCATGCACAAACTAATGCGGATTCAAAAGTTCGTTTTACAAGCCATGGTGATCTGGTGGGACCGAATCAACCCCTTAAGGTGTATTGTAAAAATGATGTATGTGTGAAGATCTCGAGGATCGTTCGGTATTCAGTTGTATCGGATTTTTTCAGTATAAAAAATTAATTGTTACAGTAAAGTTGTTACCAGTGCCGTAGAGAATAAAATTTATTTTCTACAAAAGGGGTGTAACTGTAGTTAGTCCGTTACAGGCTCGCATTTCTTTTTCCTTAAACTTTGCCCTTTTTTAGCGCATTTCCACAAAAATAAAAAAAAAATGCGCTATTGTGGCCACTTTGTCCGTCCGTCCGTCCGTCCGCTCGTTTTGCGACGCTACTAGTTCTTTATCTTGAGAGCTATTGTTCTACTTTTTTCGCTATTTGGTTCGTTATGGTGTCGAGTCTTGTACCAAGGAAGGAATTTTTTCTGTACCGCTTACAAAAAAGTTATTGTAAAAAAAACAAAAAACCGTTTTTTACATGTTCCATAATTTTACACTTTTGCCGTTTATTAACGATCCTAGATATCGTTTATAATTTTGCATTGCTATCTGTCGTCTACCTATTGGTCTGTCCGTCTGTTCCTTTGTCTGTCTGTCCATCTATCTGTCCGTGTGAACGATAACTTTGTTTAGAAATGTTCGATCGCTTTTACATCTCCGTGAGTTATGAACTGAATTGCATGAAATTCAATATGGGCATAGATTTAGCCATATAATACGCAATGCCAAAAGTTGAATCGAATCGATTCAAAATTCACAGTGCCTTTTTCGCATCTCGACCATTTATAAACCGAATTGCAAACTTTTTACTTATAAAAGTATTTGAATGAAATTTGATACATAGGCACTTGGAATAAAGGAAAATCAAACGCCAATTTCAAAATTTGGTTTTGCGCATGCGCAGTGCCAACTTTTTTATCTATGGAAGCATTTAAGTGAAATTTGATACTTAGGCGCTTGGAACAAAGGAAAATCTAACATTAGTTTTAAAATTTAGGTTTGCGCATGCGCAGTTTCAACTTTCTTATTTAGAAAAGCATTGAAATGAAATTCTTCTCATAAACTGAAATTGAAGTAGCACGTCAAAAATGGATTGCCCATGTGCAAACGCTATCTTTCATATTTGTGGCCGGATTTTTACGATTTTAACAGAAGTTGCATCTTACAAATGGGAAATGAATGCAAGTGGAAATGCGCTTTATGTAAATCGTTTACGATTACTTTTTAACTTGTTCTTGGTTGTTGACATGCAGTACCTGTGTTCACTATGTAAGCAGAATTTAAAATTTTAAATTATAGACTCAATTTTCTCATGTAACTCCTTAAAACAATTCTATGGGGAAGGTTTTGAGCAATTAACACGACTTTTAAATTCAAGAAAGAGATATACGAACACTTAATAGCACAGAAATGAGGTTTCACATACGGATCTCCAGCAGTTGTTATACTACTTAAAGAAAGAAATTCCCACAGAAAGAAGATACACTGGAGTAATGTCTCAGAATGAATGTGAGTGGTATACTGGATGTGACATAGCCACTACCACAGCGTAGAACCCACGATGTCGAAACGAAGTCAAGGAATCGCTAACTTGATCGACGCAGGTCAGAGGCTCCACTAGTCTCAAGCTTCCGGTCATTGACTCTAGTTTTTTTTCTATAGGATAAAAGGGATAAATGGAAAGCGGTATGAAATGAACTGGAAAGTGGATGAATTGGTTTAAAGTTCAGGTTGTTATAGTAGAGGAGTCCAATAGAGGTATTTGAGATTTATCCGATAGCGTCAGATTAAAGTAAGGTGGGTTGACTACGTGTTGAAAAGTGTGCATTTCAATAATCTCACGCTTTGAGTGACATAAGGGAGTGGGAAGGTGACAAACTTGCAAAAAGAAACGTTACCTTGACATTCTCGAGCGCGTTAGATTTTACCAACTGTACATCTTTATACTGCTGCTCAATAGAGGGCGCTTTTAAGTATACCTAAAATATGTGTTACCCATAAAATGCTTATGGCAATCTGTTGTATGTTCTGTGGTGGTAAGAACGAGAAGTGAAAGTGTTATTGCCAATGTAGTTAATGTTAAGGCAGCGTTAACATGCTCTATAAATAGAATAACGTTCACATTGTAAGCTTACAACTATAGTCTGGGGTGTCTCATGTTGGTAAATGGGGAAATGTTGTTTAGCTATCTGCAAACAGAAGAATAAGGCTAGAAGACCACGCTCACCAACTGACCAAACTGGATTAATTTTAACGACAAACTAATGGCATATAAATTCGATTGCTATAGATATTGTAGGTGAGGTAAGGATGGAAAATGTACGCGACCAAATCGAATTAAATGCAAATGGTATTAGATTCCACCCTCTCTCTAATTAAGTTGAATTGAAAAGAACGCTATTAACTTATTACGTAGATGCATTTGATAAACCAAGGAAAATGATTATACCAAAGGTATAGCTACTATCGCTTACGTTTCCAAAGAAAATTATCCTTTGAGCATCGTTCATTACACGTTATACGTAGTAGGTATTCATTATACGTCGTTGATATTAAATGTGTACCTGCTTAATCATTAAAGGAGCGTGCATATTCTGCTTGCAAGCTTTTCATTAGGTACAGCATTGGTAAGCAAACAAATAAGATCGTCGTTTCCTGGACTATCGTGCTTGCTGGTATACGTTCCAGCTGAATACAAACAACTAGAAACTATCAATTCTACTTCTGCTTTACTACACATTGATAATAATGTATACAATTTTGAAGGAACAAGATAAGAAATAATGGCGGGTAATACAGAAAATAGTTTGGAGCATTGCCAAGTGTAAAGGCACTGCCATTCTACTAACTAAGTCTGCAGCTTATCGCTTTCAACCGTTTTCACATGACATCTGTGCAAGGGTATCTCTGGAAGGCATGTCGCTGAAGTAAACGTATTTAAAGTGCATCTGGCAATTTTCTCTCGAACGAACAAATTGTAATGTTTCCGCAAGTAAGCTTTTAATCCAAATACAAATTACACCTATATACCTTCGCAGATTGATCTAGTTTTTGTTTGTACACCTCAAATGATTCGGTCCTTCTATTAGAACTGCTTCTGAATTGGGGGAGTTTGGACTTCTTCGGCCATCTTATACGTACGCTGACCAGTGACCACTCGTCCTTAAACATCGTTTCAGGTGCTTCGTTTTAATTTTCTTTCTGAGAGCTGAATCCTTGTTTATTCCAGTTTCTCTTGCGCCGAATGTTCCGTTAAAATTGTACAAAGTCATCGTATTTTATAATTGAATACGCGCACCATAAACGTATCAATAGCAACTCCGGAACTGATCAGAAATTATTAATAGCTGATCAAACAACAGCGCTTTCTACTGTGAGTGAGGACGTAATTTATATGAGTTTAACGAATCCGGGGGTTCTACTTAAAACCGATGCTACCTGTTTGATGTTAGGGTGGATTGTCTTCTGTCGTTTATTTCAAATCAATTATCAACTAAAAAAGCGTTGCAAATGTTATTAAAGGTTGGCAACGTTTACAGTTGAAAATCTGCTTGAAATGAGTTAGGAACGTAGGTATACATTAATGCTGTAAGCATTATTTATTCATGAACAATTTACTACCCTTTATCCCTTTGCTTTTTGTTCTACCTGTATCAGAACATAAAGGTACAGTAATAATACCTTCATTTCAATTTGACATTTAGACAACTAAATGTAACGGCGCAGTTACATTCACAAAGGCCGAAGACTTCGCTTACATAAAATAAAATGCTACCTGTACGGTACTGGCCAAAAATTTTAATATTAGGACAATTTTTATTTGACGTATGGCAAATTCCAGGTACATTTTCCTGTTTAAAATATATACACTTCTGAATGGTAAATAAAATTTAAATCCAAACAAACGAATTGTATCACAGAAATTTAAATTTTCCAATCAATGAAACCAAATAACCTAAAATCCCTTGCTTGGATTGGATTCTTATCAATAAACGCAATACAAATCTGTTTCATGCAAGTAATTTTCACGAGTCGATTCCTTTAGGAATATTAAAATTACT
This sequence comes from Photinus pyralis, assembly GCF_008802855.1. Classification (NCBI taxonomy): domain Eukaryota; kingdom Metazoa; phylum Arthropoda; class Insecta; order Coleoptera; family Lampyridae; genus Photinus; species Photinus pyralis. The sequence continues at coordinate 35,163,993 of NW_022170738.1, read as the reverse complement.
TCAAACAACATTCCTTATGCAAATTCCTAAAAATACCGACCACAAATAAAATTTTAAAATAATATTCTCTTCTGGTAACAAGGTGATCTTATCTATCCTTGGAAAATGCCGCTTCCTTTGTAAATATGAAAACAGATCGCTGCGATGGTATAGTTAAACTGTTCACCACCCTAATGGCAACGTTATCTTTGTGACGAATGCAAAGGTTTGGCGGAGGAAAGGTTCGTATGAATCGCGAATCCAAGCCAACCGGCTTCAATTTCGCGAAAGTAACAATGGAAATCGAGATTAAGCACAGGAATAAAATGGCAATGTTTTACTTGCTTTTAAAAGACTTCTTTGTTTATCACAATGAGTTTTAGTGCGAGTTTATCTGATCCGATTTCTATTTGACGAGCGGTTCTGCGGTTCGAAAATGTTCCTTCGCGTAAATTTTACCAATGGTAAATAAAAGCTTTGCTACGAATTAGGAAAAAGCTCTCGCCCCAACGCAAAACCAAGCTTGCAGGTAAATGGCACTTGTCACAAATCTTCTCTTAACTTCTCTTAATCACTTTGGGCCCATTGTGGATTGGGTACTGCTTAATTTCGAATGAGACATATGTGCTGGATGGGTTTACTTCGGTGTTGGCTTCCATATGGAGTTATCATACCTATTCAGTCTGGTCACATAATCATGGAAGGACCTTTCACGTTCTTCTTTAATTCTTGACTTTAATAATTATTGGAGTGTGTCTCGATTTAATCTTGCAAAACGCGTGTTCTTTGCAATCTTGTTCTTGTCCTTCTTTTGAATGTTACTAATTTTTTTATCTTCGCTGGAATGTGGTTGGTTGATGGTTGTAATTCAGGTGTATGATGTTTTGCCGCCTGGGTGAGCATTTCTATCATACTATTATCTACTAAAGCTGCATTGATTTTGGTTGGATTTTTGAAACTTACAGTTAGACTTAGCATTGACTCTATTTCGGTGCGAGGTCTGGGATTTTGTGATAGTCTGTTTAGCCGATTCTCTACCTTTTGTTGTGGTTAAACGAGCTCCCCACAGTGTATTTGTAGCGCATTTTTTAAGAATCAAAAAAAGTGCTTTTGTTTGCGTTTTGTCCGTCCGTCCGTACCCACTTCTACCTTTTGAACTACTTCTAGGGGAATGGTCCTAGAGTCCTGGAATTTGCAGTAGGCAGCCTATACCTTGAAGGTGTGCCAAACGACCATCAAATTTCGCTGTCTAAAAGGGACTCCCTCCCCACGAATTATTTCCTGAGATGCTGTTTTTGAAAGTACGTGCTTAACTTTTACATACGACAACCAATTGGTCTCAGAATTTTGGTCTCATCGAAATAAATTGGTTTGTACAAACTATAACTTTCCCGTGCGACTCTTTTTCAAGATCAGTGGGCCTGAGGGGCCTGAGGGAGGCGAGGGGGGAGGGTTAAAAATTAATGTTATCTCAACCGTTTTCCACCAACTATTGTCCTTCTTTCTGTACTCTTATCAAAGTAACGGGGGGAGGGGGAAGGGGGGAGTGGATCTAGTTTTATCGTTGAGTGAAGGAATCGAGATCACTCGACGGTTTGATCCTTCATGGTACTCTAATGAAAGGTCTCAACAAAAGGAATTAATTTCTACCAACCATAGCCCTCCTCCTCGACCTCTTATCGTGATCGGGTATATTCCTTTATACCTCAAGAACGGATTGTCGGAAGAGGGTACTCACAAAGGGCGATTGAGACGTCTACAAGAAATATATCCATTGGTCATGTCAAAACAAAATCTATTTCGGTTAAAAAAATGCGCTTTATCTGCACAACAGTTGTGCACAATTTATACTTGTTATAATTGTAGTCACCGCCTGCTATAAAGTTTGGCACATCTGGCTGGGATTCCTTTGGTTTCTTGCAAATGGTGGTGTTGTGCTATCCGCCACATTTCCAATATGTCCAACACACTGGATTATTCCCTTAGCTTTTTTGGGCGGTTTTATTACTATTGATTTTTAGGTTGACAGTTTTTCGAGTCAAATTGCTAAAGGAAACAGATTTGAATAACAAGGCAAGTTTACGATATATTTATTGTGTTAGATCGAGCAGCACCGGGTGGGCCGAATGTCCGCACATAAACCAATGGCGGATATATCTCAGGTGTTTTCGAAGCTTAAAATTTAAAATTTTTAGTGCCTCAAATTCGACGAGTTTCACTACAGAATTTGGTATCTGAATTAGTGGTTAGTCTTTATTGTCGAGGTAAGTGTATTATGTTAATAACACGAAATATGTACAACACATAAAGCGGAATTTTTTATTTTTCATTTTGTTTGTTATAGATGTTGCTACAGTAAGACATTTTGATGATAATTGTTATTTTGAGCCAAAATTTGATTAAGGATTTTGCAGTGAAAAACTTACAGTGCCGAGTGTCCCATGCATTTAGACTATTATCAAGTGCAGACTATCTTGATCATGAATGCATTGAACTTGAAAACTCAGTTAGTGACTACAGGGACTATACAATAGTTTGTCATTTGTTTATTTATTTGTTTATTTCATAGAAGCTGTGTCTCTGTTTATGATTCTAAAGTTTATGTAAAAAGAGCAAAATGTTACGCAAACAGGGGAGGCATTTTCAGCACAATCTCATGGTTTTCGTGTTTTCTTCTTACTCTTTACTTTACTTCGTATCGGTAGTAAACAAATCGCTAATCATGCATTCTGCGACAGGAAACTAACAATCTTGTTCATCAACCAATCGTAGTGGTTATAGATATTAAACAACAATCAAATTTATATCTATTTACTTATGCTACAGCTACACTTCTCCGGGGGTTCGGTTTGATCGGAAAGCCGGATTAAGCAGTTTCCACAAAGAAAGTTTTATTGCTCAGCCAACAATGGGTCCGTTCCGTTCTTATTCCATTACTGTTCCAAATAAAAACAAAGTTACAACTCTAATGAAAATGTCGCAACGAAAAATTCCGAAAACGTATAAATCATCGCGATCGCATAACAATAAGAAGCGTAGTTTGCATTTCCTGCTCATTATTCAAAACTAACATTTTGTGAAATCCACACAATTAAATTGGAGATAAATGTAAAGTAAATTTCTCATGGTCTCTTGAAAATCGGAATAACAATAATAATTATTAAACGCTTTTCGAGACATTCCAAAAATTTCACAAAAGAAAATGTTCATTAAGAGAATTGCTAACGTTATTCCGCCGTTTTAGACTTCTCATTACTTTTAATAGCATTCCATATTATAACTTCTCATTTTTTTTGCAAATGTATAAAGTTAGGTTTTGCATATTCCTATGGGTCGAGTCCAATTCGTTTCAAACCCAGAGTAAATTATTGTGTCATTGTCGAAGGTTTATTTGTTTTGCATTAGCGCCCTCGAGCTTCTTTATTTCATGCTTACATTTCTCCACAAACAACTTAAGGTGTAATTGCGCTTTTATGCAACGCCGAATAGAAAACTTGCCTTGGATGTTGAAGCCTTTTATTGGCGTTCCTTTGAAGCTACAAGCATGTGTTACCGTTACAAGCAAAATGAAAATTTTATTCTATTACTGCTACCCGTAGCAGCAGCGTAACTGTGTACTTGAAATGGAATCTCCTGGATATTGTGCAACAAATGTGCTATTATTAAAATCTGTAATGTTGCGCGAGGGGTAATAAGAACGTCCCCGATTACTACGTATACAGGATTTCTGACCATTACACGTTCAGTTAAAAGTAAATTAAATGCGCGTGTAAGCTTTGGGGTGGAAATTAATTATCAAACTTAACTGGGACTATATACGTATTAGTAATTTATAAACAAGTGCGATCGTATTTTGGCTATGCAGAAGAGTAAAATCCCTTAGGGCTCTATGATCGGCGCTATAATGAGAGGACTCGCTGACAAAATCTACCCCCTAAAGAGCTTCGCTCCTCATACGACGCTCACATATTTCGCCTTGACTAAGTCTTTTGTTAGCCATTTTTGCTTTCCGGCAACATTCTGCGATGGATATAAGAAATCCTATAACGATGTCTGAGCATCGATTTGTAGGTGGGGATTGCTGACCCCTCAACGTTTTTTTTTTTTTTTTTTTTTTTTATTTGAAATTAAGACGCTTCAACTACGTGGTCATTAGCGCCGTGTGATACATGTTGACACAGTATGTTATATTTCTAGTTTCGTTAGTTTGATAAATCTAATTATGTTTGCTATATGGTATTTGTTGTTAGGTTGGTCGTCTGATCGTTCGTAATGTTACAATTCCTTCGTTCGTTTTCAAAAGCATTGCACTCGGTTATTAGGTGATTTATTGATATGGGGGCTTGGCATTGTTCACACATTTTTGGTGGCTCTTTCCTCATTAGGTGGCCGTGGGTAACTCGGGTATGTCCAATTCTCAGCCTTGTGATGTCCACCTGGTCTTTTCTTCGTGTCAATTTATTGTAACCGCCATCGAAGAATGTAGTGTCTCTAATTGATCGTAGTTTGTTCGTCAGTGGGTCGATAGCTTTCCATTGGATTTCCCATTTTTGTCTAAGGTTTTTGTGGATACTTTTTTTGAGGTCGTAGGTTGTGAGTCGATATTTGGTTTTCCAGTTGCTTCTTTGGTTAACTTATCTGCGGCTTCGTTTCCTGCGATACCTATGTGTGATGGGATCCAGATGTAGTCCACAGTCTTGCCGTTGTTGTGTACATCCTCATTTAAGTCGGAGATTTGTTTAATTAGGGGGTTTGGCGATAAAAAGTGTTTTATGGACCTCAGTACACTTGTCGAGTCGGAGAGAATTACATACTGTTTATTTTCACTTTGTTTGATGTATTTTAGGGCTTTTATTATAGCTACCGCTTCGGCTGTGTAATTTGAAGTGTCTTCCGCTAGGCGGTACATTTCACTATAGTCTTTGTGTATGAAAGCACATCCACTTTTGTGATTTTTGACCGAACCGTCCGTGTATATGGGTTCGTGATTTAGAAACTTGTCATTAATTATTTCATTTAGTTTGTTGGTATAAAATTTTGGGTTGGTTTCTGTTTTATATAGACTGATAGATCGAGGTGGGTACTAGGGGATTTAGTTAACCAGAAAGGAGTGACGGAGGGATACTTATAGGTTGGGATAGGTAAAGGTTTGTTCAGGGAGGAAAGAATTTTTTGTGCCCTTATGTTGAGTGGTATGATTCGTGGGTGGTGTGGTTGGGTGTTTAAGGCCTGTGTGGTGAAAAGTGTAGAGTTTATGTGATTATTATTGGATATACAAGCTATTGCATAGTTGCTTACGATTTTTTCCCTTCGTAGTTCTAGGGTGGGCTCTCCAGCTTCGCATAGTATGCTAATAGTTGGGCTGGTACGGAAAGCTCCGATAGCGAAACGAAGACCTGCGTGGTGAATTGCATCAATGGTTTTTAAAATATTTTTGTTTGCAGCTCCGTATATTATGCTGCCGTAGTCTATTTTGGACAGGATTAATGTTTTGTAGAGTAGTTTTAATGTGTTCTTGTCAGCGCCCCATTCGTAATTTGATAATGATTTGAGTAGATTGAGTCGTTGTTTGCAGTCCTTTTTGAGTTGGTTTAGGTGTGGTATCCAAGAGAGTTGAGAGTCGAAGATCAACCCCAAATATTTTATACAATTTTGATAAGCAATAGGTTGTCCGTTTAAAATTAAAAGAGGTGTGCAGGTCATTTTTCGTCTAGTGAAGCAAATTGCTTTTGTTTTTTGAGGTGAGAATTTAAAGCCCGAGTTCTCTGTCCATTGTGTTAAGTTAGTTATTGTGTTTTGCAGCTGTGATGTTATGTCTACGAGTTTTCTTCCTTTGCAATATATTATAATGTCGTCTGCATATAGTTGCATTTTTACTGGGCTGTTTACAGATTCTACGACGTCATTTATTGCTAAGAGAAAGAGTGTTACACTCAGTACAGACCCTTGCGGAACACCATTTTCCTGGGTGAACTGTTTTGATAAGCTGTTACCTATTTTTACAGTGAAATATCGTTCTTGCATAAATTGGCTAATAAAATCCAAGATGTTGCCTTCTAAGCCTATCTTTTTTGCTATTTCCATTACTCTTCTTCTCCAAACCAGGTCGTATGCTTTCTCGAGGTCGAAGACTACTGCTACAGTGTGTTGTTTATTTAGGAAACCGGTACGCACCTCTGTGTCCAGCTTAACAATAGGATCTATCGTTGAGCGATTTTTCCTAAAACCGCTTTGGTGTGTAGTGATTATGTTATTCGTTTCCAAATACCATATTAGACGTTTGTTAATCATTTTTTCAAAGAGTTTACCCATGCAGCATGTGAGGGAAATTGGCCTGGGTTAATGTTTGGCTTGCCAGGTTTTGGTATCGCAACGACAGTTGCGGTTTTCCACTTGTTTGGGAAGTTATGTTGTGTCCAGATGAAATTGTAGATTTCCAATAAGTGTTGTTTTCCTTTATCGGACAGGTTCTGTATTAATATGTATTGTATGCCATCAGGTCCTGGGCTGGTATTATTTTTGACCGTTTGTAAGGCAGATTCAAGCTCTAATAAACTAAAGGTTTTGTTAATTATTGAGTGTGTATTATTCCGTGGATGTATGAAAACATTTTTTTCTACGAAAGTGTGGAAACACGATTGTTTTTGTAGGTAAATTGATTGTGAAAACAGGTCTTTGAAACACTAGTGCGGCAATAGTATATTAAAGTACAAGTGTCATTTGACGAAGATTGTCGCACGAGGTAGTTTGCCGCATAAGCCGCGTAGCGGCGAATGCGGCAAAAGCCGAGTGCGACAAGTAGACAAATGACACGTGTGCTTTATACTATTTTTTCTATTTCGACTTTTATTTTAAATAATAAATTATACAAATTATAAATATTGCCATTAGGCGTTGTTAGGTAATTTTAAACTATCATTCAGTGTATGTTGGTAATAGACACAGTTCATTTATTTTCACGTTGGCTAACCTGATTTCTGTATTTTCAAACTTCAAACTTTTAATTATTTGGTCATAATTCCATTTTGCGGCAGTTATGATGAATACGGATGACAAACACGTCTCTTGTACCCCACCAGAGATCCAAGAGATTGCCAATGAAGCGACGTTAAATTTACTGCTTGTAAAATCGAAAGTAAAGTACGAGGAGTACAACATTTTTGAAAACTGGCTGGCCGAGAAGGGAGTTCAAAAAGTAAGCAAGAATGTTCTGCTGGCATATTTTACTACGCTAAGTAAAAATAAAAAAAGTTCTACCCCTTGGAGTATATATTCAAAATTAATCGGAATTAATACAATCGGTCAAGTTCCTCGTACGTGATTTACACTTTACAGGTTATGTTTAGTTTTGATTTGACGGATACCGTTGACGGCAAAAAAGCGAGGGGTACCAATCCAACAAAATAAAAAAAATAATACGTTTCTATTTCTTTCAGCATCATTTCTGTCTAGAAACGCACGCAAACTGGGCCAATCAAGTACGGTTTCGGGATTGTTTCCACATCGAAATAGAAAAAAATATTTTCTGCACGCATTTTCTACACGCTAATAAACATATGCGAAGTAACTCTTTGTAATTGTATTGCTTTATTCACAGTTTCGTTATATAAGACAGGCAATGGTAGAATTTTCTTTGCCTTCTGCTACAGAAAACGTTCTTGGGACATGATTCTTGGAGTCAGGAATCGTTAGGTATCAATAAAATTGCATCTTGTTCTGTGAAATCCGTTATAGTTGACGCCAAATTAAGTTGGGTATGACTCATCGCTATGTATTGCAATAATTAGCGTATGGAACGGTGCCTCTCACACAGATTGACGGTTGCTAGAGAAGGATAGAACTTCGTAACTTGAGTCTGCTGTACAATTCATACGGGCGGTCTAAAACGTATGTCGCGCATTCCTCAGCTTTTCTTCTGTCATTTCGTGTTTACCTGGTTAACATTTATTTTTACGTTTTTACTTCAATACATCAAGAAACAGTTTTTTTAAAAAACTACTTTGCACTTGTGAAGAGTTTAATCGGTAAATTGTAACAACTTGCATATGAAATTGTGAAAACCATTGACGTAACTTTATAATTATCTTGTAGCATCTAAACTAGAACTGAACATCTGTTGTAAGTATAACGAAATTGTTTTTGATTTCTTCTTGACATAATCTCATAAGCTGAAGCACGATAGGTGCAGAAACAGATGTCTCGTTACCAAATCACCTTTGCCGAAAGAAGAGGACTGTACCTATACGATATTGTGAAACCTTGCTCGTAGCTAATGTTCAACATTTTAGAATAACGCATTTGATTTGCCAGTTTTCTGCCTGAAATGCATGTTATAAATGAATGTAGAGGATCGGTGTGTTTACCTACATTAAGTATAGGTTCAAATAAGTGGAGATAATTATAACAACCATTTCTTCTATTTTAATAATTCACTAAATAGCAACAGTTCCCTTTAACAGTTCCCTTTAAGTGCTTTTAGTTTTGAATCCGCATATCAATTTACGCAACCTCGAAGTTTGACAGATTAAAAGTTGAACTTGAAGTTAACAAGTTACAGAGACATCTACCCGTGCGCATATTAACTAAACGTCGATTTAGATACGACTGACGTTGCTTGAATCTTAATCCGTACAATTTTAAGAATGAGTCATACCCAACTTAATTTGGCGTCAACTATACAGTCATTTTACAACGTTCGCTCCGACGCTCCGACGGCAAGCTCCAGCCACTCCGAGAGCAACCTGTAATTAAATTATGCTTATTTATGATTTAAAAATACAATAAGAAATTCACAAACCTTCATCATTACAAATGTTTCATCAGGCGCTTCTCTCAAAAACTTAGCGATTTGTTCTCTTATGAAAACGCTCCTTTCCGAAACGCTGCTTAGACTTTTGGGGTAGCAATTCATGCGAAACCGCATTAGCTATTTCCGCAACGTCCGGCGGGGTGCACATACCTTCTTCATCTTCAGTTTCGTCAAAATCCATCTTAACACTTCTTCACTACGCCACAAATTGTTTGACTTAAATTTACGATTTTTCAAACAATTATGTTTTGTCATGGCAACCGGATTACTTGATCATTTACAATTGAAACATCCAACTACGATCAGACTACATGATTTTCTGCCGTTATCTGACTAGTTTAAATTTATAATATTTCTAGATAAGAACTTTTCACTTTCGTAGAAAAAATAGTATGAAACACGCATGCCGAAACGGTCATTGAAAAACTCGTATAATAGGAACACGAGTTCCTACATTTATACTCGTTTTTCAATAATACCGTTTCTGCACTTGTATTTCAATGTACTATTTTCTATGCTGTGTTTAGTTAATAAAAAATGTTTGTCATAGTTTTTACTGCTCGAGTTTTTTTGGAAAGTTTCTCCTAATAGAGTTGCTATTTCTACTGGATCGTTTATAATTTTGTCGTCGTAGGTGAGAAGGCTGATTTTTGTAGACCCAGATACGTTTTTTATCCTCCTAATTTTTTCCCATACTTTGGTTACTGGAGAGTTTGGATTTAGTGATGAGACGTATTTAGCCCAGGATTGCTTTTTGCTGATTCTAATTGTTCTTCGCGCTATTGCACGTTGTCTCTTAAAATTTATTTGGTTTTCTTGTGTTTTATCTTTTCGGTATCTATAGAACGCTGTTTTGTGGTGCCTGATTGCCATTTTGCAGTTTTCGTTCCACCAAGGCATGGGAGGCTTATTTGGTGGGGGTTTTGTTTTTTGTATCGTCTCTTGGGTTGCAATATTGATTGCTACGCAGAAGTTTTCTACTTTCATATTCACATCTACATTGTGTGGCGTATCAATGATGGCCGTATCTACTAATTTTCTATATCTCTCCCAGTCTGCTGATTCATATTTCCAACGTGGTATATATGTTTCGTTGGAGCTATTGTTAAGAGAAAGACATTTTGTGTGTATAGGATAGTGATCGCTTCCATAAAGGTTATTTATTGGTTTCCATTCAAATAGTGGAGCCACATCTGGTGAGCAAATAGTTAGATCTATTGCAGATTCTTTACCGTTTGCTATGTTGAAATATGTTGGGCTACCGTCGTTTAGGATTATTAAATCGTTTTCCTCTAAGGCTTTTTCTATATTTTTCCTCTTGGGTTTGTTTTTTGACAACCCCATAGTGTGTTGTGACTGTTTAGGTCCCCCAATAGTAGGAACGGTGTTGGGAGTTGTGTTATTAGCTGGTTAAGGGTTTCTACATCGATATCTAAACTGTTTGGTAAATAAACATTGCATATATTTAGTTTACCTGAGGGTAAGGTTACTGAGATTGCAATCGCTTCTAATGTTGTATGCAATGGAATGTCATAGCTTGTTAATGAACTTCTTATCAGTATTGCCACTCCACCACTGGCTATATTTTGGTTTTGTCGGTTTTTTTGATAAACATTAAAATGTTTTAGTTTGGCCTTGTAAGTTGGATAAAAATGTGTTTCTTGCAAGCAAATTACGTTTGGCGATATGTCGTATATTAACAATTTTAGTTCGTCAAGTTTGTTGTAAAAGCCATTGATGTTCCATTGTATGATTGACATTAGTTATGACAGCCGATAATATTTAATAGGTGTTATCTTCAGATGCCGAAGAGTAGCCTGAGCCTGAGATGGCTTCATTAGGGGATAACTTTTTGCGAATTCGGGTAAAAATGTTCTTCTGGTGTTTTGTTGCATAAGGATATAAAGTTGTTAACATGTCGATTAGGGCAGTTGTGTTTGTTGTATAATCGTTTGCTACGCTTAGTGGGTGTTCAGCCCCTTTGACGTTGTTAATGAATTCTGTAAACTCGTTATAGGTTAGTACAAATTTTTGTGGTGCGTTTTCGATTATATCCTTAAGTCTCTTTTGATAATTTTCCATATCAGGAGTGGTTGTTACTTCATTTTGTCTACTTTCCAAAATGGTCATTAGTAAGTGAGATATTTCGGTTCTGACCGGCTCATATAGTTTCTACAGAGTACATTGCAGGTTTCTAGTATTTTGATAGGAGCTGAGTAAACGAGATATCTACTACACCTGAGAATCTTTGGCAAATAAAGGAAGTTGTTTGTGAGTGAAGGGTTTCATGAAGAAGTAAATAAAATTTCGTTAATTAAATTTTCGCACTTACAATCGTAGCGCTGGAATACCAGCTGTGTGTACCGTATGGTCACATAAGAATGGCACGAGGTCAGACAGTAATTAAGTTTTGGGGTTTTTATGTAAATATCGCAAATACCAAATGCTGGAAATTATTTTTGGTTTCGTACGATCAACATGCCGAAGTAGTAAGTCGGAAAGTTGCTAATTAGTTTCAAGATAAGGACGAATTATCGTAGTTTTTAACACAGGTGCATTATTTTGTAAAGGAAGGAGGAAGGAATTAATTGAAAAGGGAAGGAAGGTTTTAAATAAGCGAACCGGACGTTAATCGTGGCTCTTTTTAATGGAAGACGTGACTCGAGTTTTTTCAAACGATGAAACGTAGCCGTAGTCGTTATCAAGGATTTTTGAGGGCTTTGTTTATAAATTGTGTAGAAGAAATATAGAGTGTTTAAAGAATTTTGTTTCCGTCGTGATAAAAGTGAACGTTAAGCGGAAGTGTGTTTTCATGTTTATGAAAAAGTTTAGTCGGAGTACTGTGGGTATCGAGTTTGTTCGCAGAAGAGAAGCCATTCTTTAAGGTTTTCAAGTTATTAGTTAAAGGGACTTTTTCCATCATCAAAGAGATAAATTGTACAACAGTAATTAAAACTCATTGTTGTTGTGTCATTTATTGTAAATACTAGCTACGATGGGAGATTTTGGATTATTAGGTGATTGAGATTTTTTAATTAAATGTTCTATCGATCGCTGGTTGCGTGGTATGTGTGGCATTCTCGCCTTGAGTTTTGTGTTTAATCCAGCCCAAATTACAACCTAGATAAGAGTTCCCAAGTTAAAATTTTCCCTAAATTACATCAGATATTTTTTGGAATCGACTCTCTTACCCTGGATTTAAATAATTGCTATTTTTGAATAACTTCCGCCAATTGATTATTCTTTTATATTTTGAATGTCTTAAAGAACATAGGTGTGTGTTTCATTTGAAAAACAAGAACTGCATAGATTTCCGGTTAAACCGGTATTGGTGCCGGAAGATTCAATATGCCATCGGATAGATCGCAATATCACATATAAAATTATATGTATCCCGTCAAATAAAAGAGATGTAGTGACACTCTTATCTCGCACGCACTGTATATATTTTTGTATAAACCACACGACGCGGATATTTTATTGGGTATCAGCACCTAAAATAACGATGGGTCACGTTGTATCTTGGATATAATTGAACCTGTGCTATCTCTGGTCAGTACGATAAGGTTTCTTTTCGTTGAATGAGCTAATCATATTTCAAGATAAGCACATAATTATTATCGTGGAAGTGTTTACGATTTTTTAGATTTGTGTAAAATTAAAAATAAAAATGAAGGCTTGGGAGGGGTTAAAAATGGATGCTGGTAGCGAATTTTTCGTTAGTTCCGTTTTAAGCTCGCACGGCAAGTGCAAAAACCAATTAACCGTCGTTTTGGTGACGTGATTCATAGGAGAATGTAGTAAAAAGTTGCATGTCATAAGCTAATTTCGTCAAATACGCATACGGGTAAATCAATGTTCAGAATTGTTGCATAAATTTATACAATTACAAACCGATGTGTGTGGTGATTGAATCATAGTTAAACTAACGGATCAGTTGATGAAAAACTATAATTCTAAAGCGAAAAGTTAACCAATTCATTTTAATTCTCTTGACCTTTTAACTGCTCTAAAATTAATAATAATCCGTACCGTATTACGAAAGCAGAGCGCCGGGTTGAATGCAGTAGAGATAAATAAAAAACTTCATGCCCGATTGGATCCTTTCAAGGAAGAATTTACCGTCTGTACACTAGGGAAACCATTGACTTTCGAAAACACTTTAATTGAGGTACCGTAATCTTTTTGATTTGTATAAAAAATTGTGATCGGTTCTTTTTAAGACATGGACCCGTACGAATAAAAGTAAGCAAATGCTTATACTTGCAAAATTCAAAGTAAATACTCGTAAGTGCTCCTACGCACTGGGCGACTTAGCAGCGCTGCTAAGCAGAAGGACAGGACGCAGTGCAGCGCTGCTAAACAAACCAGTATGAAGGGGCACTTACGAGTATTTACTTTGAATTTTGCAAGTATAAGCATTTGCTTATTTTTATTCATACGGGCCATTGCATTAAAGCACTTAGGACATTGTTAAAGAAGACAATCGGTGTAAATTGATTGCATGGAACGAATTTGTCTCTTATTTAATACCGATTATTTGAACACATCTAAAGAACTTTGCGTGTTTTTATTCTTTTGGAAGCTCTAAGGTGTATTTTTGTATAAAAGTTGCAATTTTTCTTATTGTTGTTGAAGTTTGAATAGGAGTAAGTTAGAAGCAAACGTGGTCACGATATAGATTTTGCACTTGCGTTTCTTTTTTTACACTGCAGTTACGCATGTGGTCCGTGTAATATGCCACGCGTAAGGCTGTTTTAAACCATCATCGACGTAAGGGAATTTCGGTGAGTTGTTGTGATATATATAATGTCGTGCGCTAGAACTTAAATGATACATTAATTGTGACCTTTATTTCTAATTAGAAAATTGAGGGAATTGTGTTCACGCTAATTCGAGACAGCGTCTAATTCTGAAGAAAAATGCCTTTATGGATTAAGGGGTTGTATTTAAAAGTCTCAAAAACATGATAAACTCAATTAACTTTAAAATTGGTAGAATTTAACTTAAAAATCTGCTAGAATATTGCTTCCGACTACATACGCCATTTGTAAATTACACCAGTACTTCTAGTGTTAGTCTGAATTGCGAATACAGATGTGTCATCGTTTTTTTATACTATGAAATCAGCCAACAGAGGACAGTGCCGACGAAATTACAGATCTCTGCAACTGATTTTGAGGTTACAAATTAAATTAAATTAAAATTACGAATCCTTTCATGAACACAATTATTCTCTAACGAGTTGAAATTTGCAGTTTCAGGTTTCTACCAAACGTATAATTTTCTGCAAGCGTAATTAACATGGTCATTTGCCATTATAATTAGGAAGTGACCATTCCCTTATACTCATACTGCAGGTTTATTAATTCCGAGGAAGCAGGCTGCCCCACTGCAAACGGCGTCAACACTTTGAAACGGATACTCGTGTACAAACTTCAATAAGGAAATGGAACGAAGTATGAAATTAAATCCAAACTGCTAAACTTCTTTATAAGACAGAAGTTTGCCTAATTCCCACCCGAGCCACCATATGTAATGTCGTGCGCTCTAATTAGGCACCATTAGCTGCATTACTGAATGCAACTTGAGCTCTTAAAAGCTTAAATACTTTTACGTTTAAGCAAAGTGGTGAACCGGATGCGCTTCTGCAACATTAAACCCGCGCCTCAATGCTTCCGATTCCCAATTGGGAGCTAAACACCCCTTTATAAGGCTAATCCAATGCAGCACTTCCAGAAAGTGAATTCGGTATAACAACCCCGCCACGCACCGTTTAGACGAATGGCTGTTAAAAATAGATGCAATTAACCCAACAAGCAATTAAGTTCTGTTGGTTTCTGAAATGGGGGCGTTTTAGGTACTTCTATAAATAAATGGGCTAATGTCATTCGTAGCACCTTTTTTGGTTGATTTATACGTCAAGTTTGTTTATTATACTACTTTCCTGTTACATTAATCCTTGCACTAAATGAAACAAGAGGACTGTTTTTTTATTGTAAAAGTAATTGAAAAAATGGGATTACGTTTGTAATGGCTAAAGTTAAAACACGACTTTTTTCTTATACCTAAACCGCCCCCGATCACAGTCATACAATGGAATTGTAGGAAGTTCAGGAATTGCCTGTCGTAGGCTTTTTCTTTAACAATAGTGTAATTTAGGAACGTATAATGTGCAAAAAGGAGATATGTCCGAGCGACGAAAATGGTCGATAACACGAAAAATCCCTGTTTTCGTGTCTTGTTTTCTTTTTATTGAAATGGAGTTAATCTACGATTAGTGCGGTGACATAATTTTCAGTCTTTAACCAACAGTAATAATTGTTACATTTGATTTTATTGAACAAATATGCCTCTCTCTGATAAACACTGACGCACATACTATTCATGAAAGCTCATATTAGGTGTACCTCATTTGAACTGTGAGTCTACTGAAATGACTAGAGTTTGTCATTTTGAGTGCCGTTGTTTGCATTTTTCCAATATGCTATAGGTATTGAATTTAAGCTGGAACTTTACGAAAGTCCCTATGATGAGTGATGACTTCCACGCTGCTTTAACGACAGCATTATTTTTGTACCAGTCCAATCTCTTGAGCAAACCGTGTCCTTTCTCTGTTTATTTATATCCAATGACGAGAACAATAGAGAAATTAATGAAATAAAGAGTATTACTACGAAAAAAGGTTTTCATAATTCACTTCAATTTTACAAAGGAGGCTCAAAGAAATGGAAATTATTAGTCCACCAATACATTAGTAGCGAATATACCAGAAATCCCGATAGACATCGAGGCGCCATCAAAGATTAGTCATCGGTGATAAAGAACGACGGCGGATGTGACGCAATCTTTCCGGGAAATATGACATATTTTGGTCTAGAACAGACTCGTGACCACTCCAGTTTACTATATAAGTAAATCAAATTGCGATTCAGTTAGTTCCATTTTCAACGCCGAAGTAATAAATACTTCTCGCTGTTATAAATTGTGTTAAATGTGATAAATGATATTTTAACTGACTTTAATTGATTTCAATAATTCAATAATTAAATTCATGTTACACTAATTTTCAGAATGGGTTTGAATGCAAGAAAATAATAAAAACAAGTAACTTAGACAAAACTGAAGAAGACGTATGATACAATAAAGATGTTTAGGAAATAAAAACAAAAGAATTTAAGAGAGTTACATATCCTGGCACGGTAATGTTATTTTAAAAAGCTTCGAAACTAACAGAGACTATTCCCTGCACAGAGTGCGCCAAAAATGGAGAAAAGACCCACGCGGATTTCGTCTTCGGAAAGACTATATAAATATCTCAAATCAGATGATTATTTTAAAGAGACCAGAGACAAAAGCTTCAATGTAAAGGTACCTTAGTGACCAAGATAATTAGTAAAGGTTATCCACAAGGTTCAGTCCTTGATAGTGTATCATATTATAGTGCTAGGGGTGGTCCCAGTCGATTCCTGCATCTAATGTGCTCCCCGGTCTTGTCTACCCTTCAAGAATAGTTGTGTCTTTAAACAAAGTTCGGGATTTTGATAGGGCGAACCCTTCGTTACTTTCTCTTGTCTAATTTTTCCATTCCAAGTAGGTGTTCCCTTGCTTTTGTGTATGATTCACATTGGCAATTGACGTTCTCTTGCCGGTCCGTGTGGCGCAGTTCAGTTGAAGCTGGACTGGGGTACTAAGGGTCCCTGGTTCGAATCCGGGTTCGGGCATCGGTATTTGTAAATGTATAGAGGGTTGGGTTAGTAGAGCAGCCTACTTAAAAATAAATGCAAAAATAATAAATAAACATGGCGTGGTGTTTCTTTTTCCGCACCACAACTCCTGCATAACGGACTGTTAGTCAGTTCCATTTTGTGCAGGTGTTTGTTCAGGCGATAGTGACCTGCGACCATTTCTTTTATATTCATCCCGCTTAGCTTTAAGATGAACGATGCTAATCCCCATTTGGGTTTTAGAAAGATCTTGGAATGGTTCTGTCCTGGAATTTTCGGTCAATGTCTGCAGTGCTTTTTCGGGTGTTTTCCCTGAATCTCCTTTTTGGCTGTATTTCCACAGTCCGGTTCGGGTCCTATGATTGGTTCTGCGCTTATCGAGTTCGCAAGGTCGTCTGCGACCTGGTTGCCTGCGAGCCCAGGTGCCCACACTAGTATGACTGTGGTACATTTTTGGTAAAGTTTGGTGTAGGTATAACTCGCCCGTTTTGGTTATCCTCTCAGTTATACTGAGGAGTTTATCTTTAAAGATTTCATCAAAGATGTGCGAATATCCCACCCTTGACGATCCCTCCTCGTCATCGACTCTCAGCCAATATGCCACCCTGAGTGCCTCTTCCCTGATTACCATGCGTAGTGGCGGTAAGTTCAAGAGTGCGTAATGCGTAATACTTGCGGTTAACTAGGAACAATATTCAACTATCTAACTGTAAATTTTTCGAAATAGGTCATGAGTTTGGGTTTAAATAAGATGGTGGTGGCACTTGCCAGTGGCCTTGTTGTGCAATAATGGAAAATCAAAAATTCTGCGGTTGCCACCAAAAATATCGATAGCAGTAATCAGATAGTAACCAAGAAAAAAAGCCAGCAATAAAAAGCCTAAGAATATTATTCAAAGTCATAGTTAATACGCAATTGCAGACACATACCCTAAATGGTCTTAAAACTTTTAAGTATGTCCGCAAAAGCGATTCAATGAAGCATAAAAAACAATCATCATCAAACATATCATACAGCCATTACATTCCTTTTAAAAAAACAGGCAAAGTCGAAGAAAAATATGGCGCGTACCTTCTTTTCAAGTAAACGATCGAATCTGTTCTGTACAAGGTATGGCTGTAGTAGTGGAAACGTAGAAGAAAAGGTTACCCACAAAAACTACATCTGCACGACCTCTAGCGGGAAAATAAAGACCTGCTGTGGATGAAACCTCAACTAACTACATATAAACTAAATGGATTTACAGACGAAGCGGCCTAAGAATGTCACCCAAAAATATATCATGGGATTTTAAATTGTTACAGTAGATTTTAGAAAACCAAGAAAGGAAAAAAACGTGTCACGTGTGTTCACTAGAGAAATACATGCAGATGTTTTGCGAGTTTTACAGGGAATTAACAGAATTTGCATACAAATATTTTTGACTTTGAAATATTTTTTTGAAATTGACCTACGCCTAGCTCCTGAGATAGATGAACGGTTACATACCTATTTCTCTAATCCCCTCTGTTCCTGATTAATTAAAGAACGCCTACAAAGTGACTTCTTATTGCCGCAGGCGGCCATCTTTAAGCAATCCAACACATAATATCGGCTTGTACACGACTTTCACAAACAGAATACAAACATCGAACGATACGATCAAGTAGTTAAAATGATACAACAAAAAATACACTCCATAGATAATACTTGAGAACCACACACATAAATTATTGTGATAAGACATTGCTCATCACAATAATAGACTTATAGATACAATACAAAGATATTTGCTGCAAACACTAGATAATGATTTTGTTGCCTGACATACACGAACGAAAATCTGTGCTAGTGATCCAACGATAAGTAAACGAAACTCTTCGTTATAACACCATAAAGCTCCAGCGTGCATTGGCATTACTCGGTGCATCTAAATTTTCTGGCGGGTTTAAGGAACAATTTAAATGCAAAGTAAAGCTCAAGAGTATCGAGATCGGAGCACGTCAGCCATAAATTTTACACATCCCTACCTGTTGCTAACCACTTAAATGTATTTATGAACCCGGTAAGCGGTACTACTTTCAAATCTAACATTTAATTTCAATTCAAATTTGCTGAACTGCTGAATTTAGCACGCTGATAATAATTTTGCAACCCAACTCGTTTCATTTAGTTAAGGGATGGACTATAAATTACTTCGCTGCGATCTCATTAATAATGATGTTACGTTGTGATTGTTATGCGTTCCCGTTTGATAATTACTTTTCAGATTCGATGCGCTCGATGGATGGCACAATGCATGTGTGCCTGCGTTATATAGCCTACAATACTCTGACTCTAGAAACTTGATCTTTTCAGCTTGAATCCTTCATCTTGATTGAAGAAAATCAAACGTGAGGAGTTTGAGTCTTGGTTCTTGGCTTTAAGAAGCTTGAGTCTGGAAGGCATGCTCCCTTGAAATTGATTTGAGTATCTCGAACACTGAATTTTCTTCAGTGCTACAATTTGAAACTTCAATGGTGAATTCTGAAGCTTATATCTTAAAAATTTAAAGCGCCAGTCGTAAGCCTTGCCCTTGAGCTTGAATCTTATTGGCACTTGAATTTCAAGGTTTGAACTGTTAATCCAAAATCTGACACTCTAACAAAACTTACCTTTGAATTCTGGTCGTAGCGGCCGTCTGAATTCAGAAGGGTGCGTTCTGCAAATCCCTAACAGATAAAACAAACAAATAAAAGTGAATCGCGCGGCACGTAATATTGCGAAAAAGCGTCTGACGGGGAGCATAATCGTGTACTCAAACTGTAATTAATACTCAAAAATCTGTAATAATTTGAATGACTCACTAGCAAAAGAAAAATTTTGTTCGACTACGAGTGTCCTTACAGTCCGCGAATAACAGCATAAAAGTTACGTTAAATTCAAGAAAACTGCTTTACAATACGCTAATAATTCTAACGCTTTTAAGTTTTCATATATTTGCGTTTGAACTTGTGAGTAATTGGGCCATATATCTTGAAAAGGTTTCTGCATAATGCGCCCTCTTTGTACGAGTTCCATAGAAGGGAAATTAGAACCTTTGTGAGACCCCGATAAAGACACTTTTTCTGCCTATTGTAACGGCACAAACATCTTAGTCATTCGTCGCATAAAATGGGCATTTAATAAAACGCCCCTCTTATCTATATTTCGAAATATTCCAGCATCCCTAAAAGTGATTTCGCAAATCAATAGTGCCGAATCGAAAATTAGCTAGAACGCTAAAACTCTACATTTACATTTACGTGAGTATACAACGCTTAATTAAATAAAAGGCAAATGTAAATCTTTTCGGTTCAGGGGAGCAGTGGTTTTGGATGGCACGCATACTTTTGCGTAAGAATGCGTTGCCAATTTGTGGGTAGGAATGACAAATGTGTGTTTCGGACAGCCGTAAAGTTAACATTTAATTACTTCCTAAAATACAAAATTCCCAACACGTTATGGCTGTCCTGTGGACGAACACATGTAATCCATGACAAAAGCCGCATATAAATTTAATGAAAATCATTGCGCAGGGATATGTGTTTTTGTTGAAACATTAATTGACATAGCAAAAACACATTTAAATACATCGCTAATATCCAGTATCATGTTGTTTTCAATTAAATTCTGATTTTCAAATTTATGGCAAGCAGTTCCTGCTTCTGTCGCTCCATCGCTTTGAATGAAAAGGGCAAAGTATCATTCGCAATTAATGTATTGGTTACTTGTCAACGTTGCTCAAGCTCTAATTAATTTAATGCCACGAATTGTACAGATTTAAAAAAAATGTTGCAGATGGGGAAAGGGATCACCACCACAATACGTTGGAAGTGCTTTGCTACTATCGACCCGGAATTTTTTACACCATTTACTAGTGAAAGTGGTTTGATTTTTTGTCAAATTTACATAATATTCGAATTCATTGTTTTTACACTCTCCCCCCTGTATTAATTACTCACAAATAAAATGAATAAAATTATTCACTCGCCGGGCCAGCTATTTTATTCTCAATACCGCAATCTGTGTAATGCGATGCTTCAAAATGCACTTATTCGTTTTTATGTGTCTTCATACATTTGATGATTGCTCATCGTCACAAAAAGTCGGCGACTTTGTTGTTTTAAATCCAGTCAAGGGTGAAAGACACTTCATCCAACGTTTTCAAAATTCATTCGATACCTTCTGAATATGTCGTCATTACTTATTTCGGACTAAATTCTCTTTTCGGAGTGAGGGGTGAACAAAGCAAAAATTAATAAATAAACCAAATACCTAAGCGCCACTTAAAAAAATAGAGAAGAGAATACTTACTGAGGAGAAACGAGTCAGACTAGTAGACCCTTGTTGGCTTGTTCTACTACTCTTCATAAAGCTAAAAGGGTGAAGAAATTGAATGGATTAAACATAAACAATAACTGTAGTCAAAGGATAACTACAATCGATGACAATTTAATTTAAAAACTATAAAATATAACAAATGGTTTTCAAACGTTTAAAATAGTGCTTGAAAAATATATGGGTCTTACTAAAAATCAAAATTTAAATTCAAAAATAAAAAAAGGGATCAACTCGTAGTCAGAAAGATATATTAATTACAATTGGGCTGTATCGAAAGCCTTTATGACCAACAATCTCATGGGGTATGGTGAAATTAAAATATTACCTTTTAACTCTACCCACGACCGTCTGAATTCAGAAGGGTGCTCTCTGCCGATAAACTGCAATCAGATGAAACACCACCAGAACATAAGAAAGGGGTAGTGATAGCGCGGCATATAAGTACGAGAAAAATCGTTTTTAACGTCGCGCGACTCGAATAGTTATGACTAAATTTGTCAGCAGATATGAAAGCGTGTTCTTCTTTCTTACAAGACACAATCGAATCTCGCACGTACAGGATCGAAGAAAGGGAAATTTTACAACCTACATCTGCGTGACCTCTAGCGGAAGAATAAGGAACTATGAGATAAAACCTCCACCAACAAAACTAACTACAACGAAAACTTGCACGAGAAATACACAGATGGCGTAACGGTTACTCAAAGGAATATAAACATTTAGATGTTAAATGTAAAAAAGAACGTCACAAATTGGTTCTTCCTCACATGAACAGGATCAGTCAAAAACACAATGAGGTGTTAGATTTCGCATAGGATAGTTGGTATGTCTCGAAGGATCTCATCAACCTTTCCCAATAACCATGAGCCGCGGTGGGGGTGTTGAAATGCAATTTTACTCCGTTTTCAAGTCGTATAGATTGTTGCCTGAATTTTGTTATTCGACAGCAATTTCTGCTCATCCATGAGTCCTGTCCTGCGATCCGAAAAAATTACTTGGATACGATTTTGAGGTAGGTGAATGTCTTGACTGCCTTTATACAACAGCATTGTAGCAGGGCTGGTTCTCGACCACCTCAATGTCGCTAGCCATCTGGCGTTGATCTTGAAAATAAGGCCAGGGTGATTTCCCCCTTCCCCCACTTTTTTTCCCCCTTTTTTCGTAGTTCCGCATTTACCGCATTATTACGTTGCATTTGGTATCATAAGTATTAAAATTCCCTTACTTCCTATACCCCTTCCACCTTCCACTTCTATTATATCACCCTTTCCCCCTCACCATCTTCACTTTTTTGAAATTTAATTCCATTCCGTTTCCTTCCCAGTACGTCTCTATTCTTCCCATCATTTCCTTCATCTGTTCCTCCTCTGTTGTCAATAATACTATGTCATCCGCGCAAACTAGGGACCATATCGCCCTTCTTACCGCCAGGATTCCTTTTTAGTTCCTGTTTATTTTTCCGAAATTTTCCACCTTAGAAGCAGAACCTACGTCTTGATTTCCTCCCCAAACCGCTCAGAAAATTTTTTACTATTTGGAGGGGCATATTTCTGCTTGTTTCCGTACTTTCTAATCGAATCATATTGTCACTCTGACAAACGTTGATTAAAAGACGGTCACCCTTCAATATTTCCGTTAAAATAAGGAAGATCGGATTTATGGCTCAGTGGTAGAGCATTGGGTTATAAATCCGAAGGTCGGGTGTTCGAACCTTGGTTGAGGTGAATTTTTCATCTGTGGTGGAGATGGAAATTACCTTACACCAGTTCCGAGCATTCTACCGGCTACTCCGAATTAGGTTTTCCTGCAGTTTTCCTAATTCGTAAGGTAAATACCGGAGTAGTATAGACCATCTTAAGACCTTCTGCAGAGGTACCTCTAAATAGCATTATGCGGGTCACTCTGTAATTGGGCGCATGCCTGTTGAGGGCCCAAAACAAGAGAGGGATAAAATTAAAATTAAATTAAAATTAAATTAAATGTGGGCTACTCAACGTTACGTTTTGCTTGAAAGTCTTCTATCATGTTTCGTATTTGAATTTTGACATTTTTGCACTCTTTCCTGGTGAGTGTACGGTGTCATTGACAAACAGTTACTATTTCTTTAACTGATAAGCTCCCCCAAACGACGATTTTACTTCATCGTCTATGTTGCAACGAAGCGCCTAGCTACAAGTGATGATCTAAATGTGAAAGATTTCGTGGTTCTTCACCTATCCTTGCTTTTTCTAATCTTAACTGTAAACTTTACCTTACTTGGACGTCGTTGCATCGGCTGCTGCTTTCCTTGCGTTTTCGCTTTAGCTTCTTCTATATTAATACCCGCTACGCGTCTAGATGACGTCAAATCTTCTTACCTGTGCTGGTCAGGCTTTCGCAGAGTTGCCGAGTTGTCGGTCGGCGCTTTGTCGTTTCAAAAATTTGTTTTTGAATTTGTATTTTGTTCAACATAGGCAAATTTAGACATATACCACTTTATAGCGAACATGAACAAAAGTATGTCTGAAATTAGAGCGATAAAAACGTGTACAATTTTGATAAAAGTTTGCATTTTTGAAAGTGCAAGTTTCTCAAAGTTGAATCGTCATTGGGCAGCGCCTTGTGCGATAAATAAAATTTTGTACATAGCAGCATACAGCATCAGGACAATTAATTGATGCATTTTCCCGCAACAAAACCTGATTAATAATTTATTCTAATTTTTTTTTATTTATATATAGGAATTTGCACAGATAGTTTTTTTTTATAATCTTAATATTCCTAAAGGAATCGAACCGAAAAATTATTTGCAGGAAACAGATTTTGAATTGTATTTATTGATAAGGAAATTTGGATATTCTGTTTCACTGATTGGAAAATTGCATTTAACTTCAACGATACCATTCCTTTGGTTGGATGAAAATTTTGTTTAGCATTCAGAGTTGTGTATATATTTTGTATAGGAGAACGTGCCAGCAATTTATTATGGGGTAAAGATGAGTTTAAGATAAGGATCAAATTTATCATTGACATGTGATCACGAGATCTGCTTTTGTATTTCTTTTTATAAACCAAACCGATATTTTAAGTCAAACAACTTGGAAACAAACATGGAATTTGAACGCACTAGTCCTAAACCTAGGCTCATACGACATTTGAAGCTTTGTAGTTGCTTAGAAAAAATAACAATAAAGGTAGTTAGTACAGCGGTAGCACAATGTGGTCTTGAATTTGCCTTTCGTATTTGATATAAATTTATCAATCAGTCGTGTATATAAGTACGGGGGGTAGGTACATAACTTATAAAGTTAATTGAACGAGGTATTATTCACATCATGGACGGATTTTTATACTGTACGCCAAAAAGCGTCAAGCGTACCTGACTAATAAAAGTAAATTTTTCAGTTCCATCACGTCAATTTTTGTTATATTACGAAAATCCCGCTCTCGTTTCTGTCAGGCGATGTTGAAAGAAGGTGATAAATTTTCAGAATTTAATGAAGATATGTTAAGGAAGTTCTCCTCACGATTTTTCGCCTCTGATTATAATTTCGAAAACTTCGGGGTTCTTTTAAATTTAGTTAATAGAGATAATTTCCATTTAATGTAAATTTACAAGCTCAAACTTCTTTAAAAATTTTAATTAAAAAGTTTGTTTGAAATACAAAGTATAAGTTTGGCGAACAAAACATCCGCGACGTACAACATTATTCGCACGTGCTTCCATGGCGTTGCGTATAATTCACCTACGTGCAATTTTTTTTTTTTGCGTCGTATGCGCACGCGAAAAAATACACCAAATTGGACTTTCCCTATAACGTTATGTTAATGTAATTGAAACCGGAGACATATCTGAAGAATCGTAAACCTGAAAATGTGCGGAGGAAAAAGGGAAAGGCCAAAGATACTCTCTAAAGCTTTAAAGTTTCGGAAGAATCGATGTCAACTGCTTTAGTGTCAAAACAATAACTCAGAATTACTGTCCTAAAAATAATCCAAAAAGGGTTCCTGTAATATACGGTTAACCTCCAATCTTTGTGGACAGTTTACCGGCTTATCCTTATTTCTACGCCTGATTCGTTTTTTAGCGAAATCTTTCTTAACCCTCCACGTCTTGTTTATGTATTAATACAAAGCGAGGGGAAACTTCAAAGGTGCCGCAAGCTACTATGTGCTTTTTGATCAATTTCGCTTGTTACCATACCTACAATTAAGCCCTTACAGATACACAAGATTTTCACCACGTAGCACGAAGCAAGTGCTTTTGGGAATTTTGAAGTTCGTTACAAAGTATTGCATGCGGCACCCTTTCAGTTGCCATCAGCATCCACTTTTACACTTCGGAAATGACACCTTCTTAGTCTCGTTTTAGTGCATGCAAGTATAACGCTTTCCTTGAGAAGTCATCACATCTAGTCGCTTCTATTAATACTGTAATATTTGAATATATGAATAGGTATAAGAATGTTATATTCTGGTGTTACGTTACTACCATTTCTAAAAACGTGTAAATTAATGATGACTGTCTTTTCAAATAAGCTCAAAGAAGGGTAAGTTTCAACGTCCACAAAAAAACAAAAACTTAAGAGCCTCGATCAACGTCTTCCTCTCCTATTTAAAACAATTTCCCTTTCTTTTCAACTTTCAGTTCTCCTTCCTGCAATGAAGGGCGGAAGGGTTTGTATTTTGAACGGAAGTAGCCAATTAAATGAGGCTAATTGTCGGTCAGAACTCATTATTAAGATGCGACAAATCCACTGTAAACTCATCTTTCATTAGATACGCCCCTATGTAATCTAAGCGTGGATGGCTACGCAGCATTCGGTCGGAATGCTCTCCTGGACCTCCGAACACCCCGAATGGTGATTGAAGTTGAATGCATAGGTTTTGTTAAATATTTTTTATCAGGTATATATGAGCTAGGAAAGACCGACGCAGTGTTACAGAACTCTGTTCTAATTCTAAAAGTTTTCTGAAATCACTTCTAAAAATCTTTCCAAAAAGAGACTATGAGAATCTTTAAAAAGTTCAAAGTTTTCCAAGAATTTTAACAATATTTCAAAAATTATCTCCAAAGATGTTTCCTAAAGTTTCGAGGAAGAGCTGCGAGATGATCTCTATCAAACCTTTTAAACGTAATTCTAGGAAGATTACTAGCCAAGAGAGGAGGTAGAGTTTGGAGAGGGACTTCGAGGGAGTTTCCTAAAAACAGTTGGCTGGTTTTTAGGTGAAATCCCCCTCCAGAACTCCCGGTCCATTGTTTCTCTCTACATCTCCACATAGCCGGTTCTCTTCTTAAAATCATCAATCTATTTCCTTTTTCTTCTTCCTCGTTTCCCTACACCTTCAGTCTCCAACGATCCCTGCAATACGTTTTTCAACATTCCAGCCCCTCAACACGTGGCTCACTCAGTTTCTATTTCTCTTTCTAATATTACGTAACAGTTGTCTTTCTTTTCTTGCTCTAATACTCCCTCCTTTCTAACCTTATCGTGCCATTTTACTTTTAATAACCTCCTCCAAATCCATATATCGACTGCTTCAAGTCTTTCTAAGTCCCTCTGACACCCATACAACAGAACACTCCAAACCGAGGTCAAAACTAAACATTTTACCAACCTTTTTCTCAATTCTAAATTCATTTTACTGTTAGCACCACTCTTTCTCATATACAGTGTCTTGGCCTTCCTGTTCTTATCAGTATCTCATTTTCACTCAACCAATCGTCCGATGTTACTGTTCCTGTGTGTATTTATTTGCTTTTACTTGTTCCCATTTCTCTCCCCTTACCCTTACGTCCATTACTTCCTCTGCCCCAACTTTCATTACCTTCGACTTTTTGTGGTTAATTCTGAATCCATACGCGTCTTACATTTTTTTCAATAGTTAGTATTTCTTTTTTACCTCTACGTTATTTTGCTGCTTATACTTCCGCCGTTTTTCCATCTTTTCAACCATTTCAAATGTTAATCCATGGCTTCTTTGCCCTTTTTCCTCCGTCTCAGCCACTTTGATTATCGCATTATCGCATTCTTCGAGCTCTCCAATTTGTCTTCTGTAGTTCGATTGCAACGGCCCTTTACATTTCAATTCCCTTGGCCCTTGCTATATTCTTTATCCATCTTCTTTAATTTTACCAGATCCCACTCCTTTATTCTTTTTGCGACTTTAATCATTTTCAATTTTATTTCCAACTCTGCCACCAAAACAACATGATCACTATTAATATCTGCACCGGGACACCCGCGCGCATTTTTTTTACCCATGACTGTATTCCTCTTCAATCATGATGAAAACCAATCTGCCTTCGGTATGAGTCCAAGTTTCCTTTTATGGTGTTCGAACCAAGTGTTGGCGATGACCATCTTCCTTTATTATTATACGTACACCCCATTCATGCCTTGCTCCCAATCTATAATCTCCAACGACTCTGCCCACCCTACCTTTTGATTCAGAGCCTCTCTATAAGTCAATAAAAAAATACCGTTTTCGCATTTTTTAATTTGTTAGTACACTATGATCTACAGACGTCGTTCTGTACTTTCCTTATGATTTTTCCCGTAAAATGAGTATTTTCCAATATCAAGGTTGAACATTGTCCAAATCTGAAAAGTTTACTTTTTCGGAAAAAAAATGTCAATCTTTGGAGGGTTGTAATTCGGTAAGTATTGAAGCCCTGGTTGTCGCCTCACAACTTTAACACGTATAGAATAGTATATTAAGAAACGAGTGTACAATCAAGCCTTTAAAGCACGTTCAACGACTTTATTTTTTTTATTATAACTGCAATATAATTGAAAATCATAATATCAGATCTGAAAATGGTTTTATCATTAATTTGACAATTGTAAGTACTCATGTACACTAACAAAATATACCATTATTATTAAAGAAAAATAAGGGAAATAAAATGAAATCATATTGACGGTATACTCGAATACATTTCTAATTAAGTGGGCTGACTATTTTGTCATTCCATGATTGCCATGGAAATGTCACTTGACGATTGCGTATAATAAAAATCACCTTCTTTGTAAATAATATGACTTCGGTTGAAGAAGACAATACACCGTCTATTCAGTGGACTATTGCTGCAGCAGAAGAACCTGTAAAATTCAAATGCAAAAGCCTGCTATAAAGAAGATGTGAAAAACTGTTGGCGGTCTTAAATGCATCGTTCATGCTGTCATATATGAAGTATTTAAATCTTCTACCCTTCGGTGCATTCATTCAAAACTTCAATCAATATTGCGATTAGAAAGTGAAACAGATTTGGCAGCATACCTACTCTAAACCACG
This sequence comes from Photinus pyralis, assembly GCF_008802855.1. Taxonomy (NCBI): domain Eukaryota; kingdom Metazoa; phylum Arthropoda; class Insecta; order Coleoptera; family Lampyridae; genus Photinus; species Photinus pyralis. The sequence goes on along the minus strand of NW_022170738.1, from coordinate 35,135,859 downwards.
TGCGTTTGTGAAAGCTTCCCACAAAGGATCGCGATATGAGTCAAAGACACCTTTTTCATTTGCAAAAAGCGATCCAAGAGGATATTTTATTTCAATCTCAAATTACAAATATAAATAGTTTCATATGTCATATCTGAAGTAACGTTACTTAGCGCAACCTTTAAAGCTCGGCGTGTTTTAATCGCCTTTTACGCACGCTTAGCCGTGATTCTGATGCAGATATAATAAAAACTTCGTTCGTTGTAATTGCTGATGTAAAATTGGTTCTTTGATGGTGGAAAAACTCCCTTTAACAGTTACCGGGAACAACTACTTCTTCTGTATGCTTGATGAACGACTCCATTAATAGGTCTCTAATGAAGGTTGAAGGATTTATAGTGGATTACCTATTATAATAAACTTTTTTTTTTTCTTTTTTGGCGATCGATTTCGACATTTATTGTCATCATCTGGCCCTAGCGTCAAAGTTAAAATATTAAAATATAGATGAATGGTGGTAACATAAGTTATTTTTGTGGTTATGATAACCTCACTTTACAGCCACAACACAGTTGACCGCCACATCTACATCCACATCGGCTCACAAAAAATAACTTATGTTACCACCATTCATCTATATTTTAATATTTTAACTTGGACGCTAGGGCCAGATGATGACAATAAATGTCGAAATCGATCGCCAAAAAAGAAAAAAATTATTATAATAGGTAATCCACTATAAATCCTTCAACTACTTCTTCCACGTACTTAAATACCAACTCTAAACAGTGTAATAAATTTTTTTCCAAACGCATAGTTTAGGTCTTATTTTAAAACAACCAAAGGAACTGCGAAAATTTGGCGTTTTTTTGAGTGCTACAAAGTTAGTATACGTCTTTCCAAGCTGCAAACGTAGATATACACTGCTGGTAGTGGTCCTAATAACATATTAAAAAAAATTAGAACTGGCAGTTACACATGACTGGCCTACTAATTCACCCTTCCGGCTTCCGTTTTGCTAAGAAAACTTACTAATGAAATTAAAAGACATTCATGGATACGCCGTACCATTTACGCTAATTAAATTATAAAATAAGACAATAGTCAGTCGAGTATTTTCCTTGGTTAAATTTATATGCCGGAAAAACAGCGCGTGGGATATCTTTGTTTGAGCGACTGCTGCTGATAAAAGCCGAGAGGATGCCTTTGAGAAGTTGAAGATACACAACCGTAGAACTGCACAGTATGTGTTTCTGCCTTTCATATCTACTTTGAACAGCATTTGAGTAACAAAACTGTCGTTGAAATAGAGTAAATGGAAGGGTTGGAATGTTTGAGTTAATCTCCACGCTGTGCTTGCTTTAAAACTTCACTCGAAATTATTCCTACATTGTATCGACAGTGTAAATTGCGTTAGCATAGCGGTCATCAAATGAACATGACGGTAAAAGAAAAGCGGTTCTCATTGAAATAAAATCGTTAAAACTACAGCGTGTGCAAAGTTGAATTTGCGTACTCGACATAAAGAGGACGATACCTCAGAGGCACCTTTTTGCAAATGAATTAAACAGGCGAGGGAAATGTTGGCATTAGTTTTACGCTTATCCGAATTTATTCAGCACCGCCGCCTCTGTTCTATTTCTACTGAAACTTAAAGCCGAATATGTTTCCCAAAAAGGATCGTTTACACACGCACGTGTATCCGAAAAAAGTTGTTAATCGATTTATGTACGCAATTATCAAAAGTGGTTTCGCTTTTTTTTCGTGAAATTTAATTTGCAAGATTGTAAATAATGAGTCACGAACTTACGAGCCGAACTCCATTTTTTATTTGCGTTTTAGAAGGTTTTCCACGACCCCTCCATTTGAAAAATTAATTCCATTAACGGCCGTGAAATGAACTTAAAAAGATGTACCGTACCGGTCCGGTTAAACCGAATCTGTCGGTTTCTGCCAAATTTTCTTGTTATATTGAAAAATTGTAGTAATCATAAACTAACTGAAATCAATTTTGATGCGTTCACTCTAATTACAGCGGTTACTAATCCACTGTTGTTATTTTTCCATATTAATGAGCATTAAAATTGCAATTCGACACCAATGTTTAAGATTTACGTTTTGACCATTCGAGAGAGTTGCTTTTGCCATTTATTTGTCATCTAATTTAATGCCACATGCCCCCCCCCCCCCGTACGTATTTTGTCGCTTGTAACTAGGTCACCTGATACATTTGGTTATGCGCTCAATTGCGCCACTTGAATTAAAGCTAGCGCCATTACGGTTAAGTCATTAAAAAATTTTAAAAAGTGAAGGGTCTAGCGTTTTCAAAAGTTACGTTTTTTAACATGTTTTTTCTACTACATCGTACCTTTCATCATGCACTAAAATGAGCCGTAAACATAAATCTTTGCGCATTATACGAGTAGCTTTTGAGAACCTTTTTTAGTACCTATAGAACTATAACGCTATTCATTTTAAGAAGGTAGCGGTAGAAAGCATAGGGACAGTTTAACCTTCACTGTGATTGGTTAAAACGAGTCACTATTACCCTGAAAAATAAAACGACTGACGAATTCTGTCTGTTAGAAGTTTCAATTACGAACTAAACTGTCGAACTGTCATTTGCTGTCAATTTCAAAGATCCAAGCGTGATATCGTTTGATTTATAATTATTTTTTCCAAATTTTGTACCTTCTTATAATAATAATAATTTTCATTAACGCTACAAGGCATTTTGCATACAAATTAAAATTATAGTTGAAAGGTTTCTGTGGAGTGCGCACGTACAAGTTTAGTGTTTACAAAAATTTAAAATTTCACAAAACAGTATCACCCACGGGTCCCAAATCAGAGTAGAGACGAGGACAAGGCAAAAGAGAAGGTACTGTACCATCCCGTCAACTCGCCCCTCTCTATAACCATTTAATTTAAACATCTAAACTTAAGTAATAATTCTAACCTATTCGTTAAGTTGATAACAAATCAATAAGTGCATCGATCGACATTTACGGATCAATATCCGTAATGTCTCAGTCAGTAAAACTGAAAAATTTATTTAATTCAGCATCTCACACGTCCAATTAGAAAAACAAAAACACAAACGCGACGGCCTCTGTATACAGGAGCCGCCAACAAACCAAAATGCAACAAATAAACAATGCCAGTTCATTCTCAGACAACCGCAACCAATCATACGCCAATGTTACGCGGATGACGGAATTTCCAAAAAAAGATCAAGCAATCATCATGCCCGCAATTGCTGACATAAAAATTAAAGATTATATTACAGCTATAGGCGCAATTGTTCAACCACAAAATGTACTGTTCGCATCAAAAATTTCCAAACAAAGAATATGCATTTTTCTAAGCAACAAAAGTCTTGCGGACGAATTAGTAGACAAGCACGGAACCATAACCATAGAAAACAAGCCGATATCTATAAGACATTACAGTACTCCTGCAAAACGAATAATTATATCTAACGTGAATCCTATAATACCACACCATCTAATCGAAAACCAACTAAAAGAACATAATATAAAATTAGTATCCCCACTAAACTTCCTCAGAGTCGGCATGCAGGACACCCAATATACACACGTACTGAGCTTCCGGCGCCAAGTTTATATAACTCCGGATGAAAATACTATTTTGCCCAACATAATCTCCATTGAATTTGACGACACAACACACAAATTATTCTTAACAACTGAAGAAAACATGACATGTTTCCTATGTAAAAAATCAGGCCACACAGCAAACCAGTGTGACTTTGAAGAAAGAAGCACTGAACAGTCACAAAAAGTAACAATAATTGACGATGCAAACGCCAACAATCAAATAACACCTACAGAAACTGCGAGACAGGACATAAATGGAAAACAAATAAATATAACAAACACTGAAATACGAAACAGTCCAATATCACAAAATCCAAAACCTATTCAACACACTCAAATGACAATGGTTAAAGAACAATCAGCTGTATTTAAAAGACCCGCATCTGGAGCATTAAGTGACACATCGTCAATTGCATTAATAAACAAACCAAAGAAAACTAAACACAGCCAAAAATCACAACCACTAGACACAAAAATACTGGAGCAAATACAACCACTAAAAGAAATTATAGATAAACAACAGAGCAAATATATACTGACATATGATGAGCTAAAAGATTTTCTGGAAAACGTATACGGCAATGAACAACAACTCAGTGTCGCCAGAGAATACACCAAAAACGTGAACTCTCTTCTAGACATGCTAAAAGCACTATACCCGCATTTAACAAGCAAAACAATGAAAGCTAGAATCACACGAATTACAAAGAAAATAAGACGCCAACTAGACACAGAAGCAGGAATTGAATTATTCAGCGACTCTAGCCAAACCACTAACGAAGAAGACCAATTCAGTGATAAAGACAATGAACCAGAATACCTATAATACCACCATAATACAATGGAACTGCAACGGCTTCTACTCCCACCTAGCTGAACTACAGAGACTCACATACTATACAAATGCTCACTACATATGCCTTCAAGAAACCCACCTAAAACCATCTCAACAATTAAATTATAGAGGCTACAACTGTCATCGTAAGGATAGGCAAGCACAACATGCCAGTGGGGGTGTGGCAATACTAATAAAAAAAGCCCATCACTATGAGGAATTACTACTGAATACAAATATAGAAGCCACAGCTATAAAAATACTAGTACCAGACAAAATCACAATATGCAACATTTACATACCACCTGACCAAATTATACAGAGGGAGGACATCGACAATATCAAAAAACAATTACCACGCCCATACATAATAGTAGGGGACCTAAACAGCCACAATATCATATGGGGATCAGAATTTACTGACCAAAAGGGAAAAATTGTAGAAGAATGTTTCGACAACGATATTATTCTGAATGATGGTACCCACACGCATTTCTCAGCAAGAAATGGTACATTTTCTTGTATCGATCTCTCCATATGCAGCCAAAACATTGCATCCGACTTAGTGTGGGATGCACTACCTGACACATTTGGCAGTGACCACTTCCCTCTAAAAGTAACCCACATCAACGACATAGTACAAAACCAATTTATCGATGAAAATGTAAAAAAGTGGAACCTGAAAGAAGGAAACTGGGAAATCTACAAAGCTCATCTTAAAACTAACTATCAACCAATAGCTACAAATTCAGATGCCAATGCACTAATTGATAACTTCACCAAAAAAATTCACGTAGCAGCAACAGTGGCACTCGGACTAAAATCCACAAAAATTAGAGCCAAATCAACCCCATGGTGGAACAAACAATGCGCTGACATAATAAAAGAAAATAAAAAAGCACTATACAAATTCAAGAAGAATAAAACAACGGATAATTTAATTAACCTAAAACGAACACGAGCTAAAGCACGAAGAATTATAAAATTTGCAAAAGAAACATCTTGGAAACAATACGTATCAAATATAAACATAAACACACCTGTAAAAGAAATGTGGGATAAAATTAGGAAAATTAGAGGAACCAATATATCATATGGGACATCGACACTAAAACAAAACCAAATATATATAACAGGAGACCAAGAAATATGTAATGAATTAGCAAATTGTTTCGAGCGTAATTCCTCAAGCAGACATTACAGCCCTGAATTCCTAGACATCAAAAATAAAGCGGAAAAAGTCGAAATACCCATAACACCAAACAACGATCCAATAAACGATCAGTTTACCTATAACGAAATAAAATATGCCGTCAAACACACTAAAGAAAATACTAGCCCAGGTCCCGACCAAATTCCTCCTGAACTCATAAAAAACCTACCCAAAGAAGCTATCCTGCACCTCCTAGACATATACAACCACATATGGATGACCAACACATTCCCGAACAAATGGAAAGAGGTAATATTGATACCATTACTAAAACCTAGCAAAGATAAGACGAACCCGGAAAACTATAGGCCCATTGCACTCGCAAGCATACTTTGCAAGATTTTGGAAAAAATGATTAACAAGAGACTCCTATGGTTTCTAGAAAAGAATAACCTACTATCTAATCATCAAAATGCATTCCGAAATAACAGATCAACCAGTGATCATCTTGTCAACATAACCTCAAATATTCAAACAGCGTTCGCCAATAAACAGCATCTTATTGCAGTTTCCTTCGACCTTGAAAAAGCATTTGACACCACTTGGAAACATAATATATTACTAACACTAAAAAACTATGGAATTGAGGGAAACCTACTATACTTCGTAAAAAACTTTCTATCGGACAGGACATTTAGAGTACGACACAATAGATGCAAATCAGAGACGAAGATACAGGAGAATGGTATACCGCAAGGATCAATCATAAGCCCTACTCTCTTCTTAATAGCAATAAACAACCTAACCGAACAAATACCAACGAATGTACAATACTCACTATTTGCTGATGATCTAATAATACATACCAAAAACAGAAACCTGCAAACTATACAAAATAAACTACAAAGTGCAATAGAAAACGTAACACAATGGGCCAAGCAAATTGGATTTACCTTCAGTAGCTCAAAAACGAACGCTATACATTTCTGCAAAACCAGAAAACATCAAAATGATCACCCTATTCTCTCTATAAATAATAACCCTATTTCCTATCTAAATTCCATAAAATTCCTAGGCATGCATTTCGACAGAAAACTAACATGGAAAATTCACATAGAACACATAAACAAAGAATGTCACTCCAGACTCAATCTATTAAAAGCACTAGCAAGCAAAGACTGGGGTTCAGACAATGATACACTAATGAAAATTTATACATCTTTAATCAGATCAAAGATTGACTACGGATGCTTAGTATATGTAACGGCTAAAAAATATATCCTTCGCAAATTAGAAATAATCCAAAACACCGCACTGCGAATAATAACAGGTGCATTAAAAACAAGTCCCATTGTTAGTCTAGTAGCAGAAACCGGAGAAATGCCACTAGAAAAACGCAGAGAACAGCTTCTATTGAACTATATAATTAAACTCGCCTCGAACAAAAAAAATTCCGCATATGATCAGATATTCACTATAAGAAACAATACAAGGATCATCAAAAAGGAAAACGAATACCATGAATATATTATCAGATCACTTAAAAATATGAACCTCACTCTATCAGTTGTTCAGCATCAATATGAAACCCAATATGCCCCATGGACACTAAAACCAGCCAATTTTAATCTACAACTGGTCCAATACGATAAAGAAAAAACCTCAAAGACCATAATACAAAATGAGTTCCTACAACTAAAAAATAACATATACATGAACCACAAATTTATCTACACAGACGGATCAAAGCGAAACTCCCAAACTGGCGCAGCACTAGTAATGGATTCATCAAACCAACAATTCCACCTTCCCAACTTTACATCAACATATACAGCAGAAGCATTTTGTGTCCTAAAAGCGGTACAGTTCATTAATCAAGCAACTAAAAATAACTATGTAATATGTACAGACTCCCTAAGTACCATCCTAAGTATTAAATCCGCGTATCCCACTAATCCCATAATCCAGAAAATACAGGACAGTATACATCAATCACTCACACAATCCAATACCATAACTATCCTTTGGGTACCATCTCATTGCGGCATTAGAGGGAATGAAGAGGCAGACACCTTGGCAAAAGAAGGAGCAACTCTAACTGACATACTTCACCTCCCTATACCATCCAGGGATCTCGTTAATACAGTTAAACAAAAAATGAAAGAAAAACTGCAACACCAATGGAGTCAAACTACCAATAATCAACTAAGGAAAATAAAACCAAGCTTAAAACCATGGAAAATGAACGGAACCAGAAGAGAAAAAGTAGCGGCCACAAGGTTAAGGATCGGTCATACCCTATTGACACACGACTTCATCTTCCAAAAAATTGAGCCAACGCAATGCACCACATGCGGTACTCGACTTACCATTGAACACATACTGACTGAATGTAGAAGCTTCGACCAACAACGTATAACATGCAAACTACCGCCTACCCTCACGGAATGTCTGGGAAACGACAACATACATAAAGCCTTAACCTACCTGAAAACCATCAACTTGTTCGGCAGACTGTGACCAACACATCATGTACCTACCAATGTGAAATAAGTTTAACTGTAATTTACATCATTACCTCTACTGTATACTCACCATCATGCTGAATGTTCATAATGTTATCTTTCTTACCACATCATATCGCAGAAACTAGTGTATTCACGTATTGTACTTACCAAGCCGGAGCACCAATAGTCTATGTAATTGAGGGGCTCCTAAATATATTAATTAAAAAAAAAAAAAATTATAGTGATACACAATAAAATACACAACATAAATCAATAAAACGAAGGACAAGATCGACGTGTAGGAGAGATAGCGAAAAACTTGTTTATTGGATCAACAGTGAATTCCCAGTACGTTTGAAGGCGGCTAGTGGCAGTCCGAAGAAATCGATTTTCAGATGTAAGCTGTTGATCAGGTCAACCATGCGGTTTAAAGGGCTGTTTTGGAAGTATAGGGTTCGGCATTGTCGTGCATGTAGAAGTCGAGCCGAACGAACAAATCGTTGCGGTACGTTTAAATTAATAGTGGATAAAATATCCGGACAGTTTAGGTGACCATTTAGTAGTTTGAAACCAAAACATGCGGTAAGTAAATTTCTCCTCTGTTTAAGAGTCAGTATTCCCAAGTAATGAATGCAGTTTTATTTGGGTATGCGGTGCAGTTATGTTCTAATGGTGCAATTTTAACTCGGTTTGCAATAATCGCCAATAACTCATAGGTGTTAACTTACTTAGTTTGGAGTTAATGCATTATGCCGCAGTGTAGTTCATGTATTAACGATCCTCGAGATCGTTTATAATTTTGTACTGCTGTATGTCTGCCCGTCTGCCTGTGCACGATAATTTTGTTTAGAAACGTCCGGTCGCTTTGAAAATTGGTACACATGTTCTTAAGGATATCAGAAAGGTCGCTATTGTTTTTTAGTTACGTAGACTAACGGGCCAAACAGTTACAGCCCAAAAACTGCTCGAACTTTCAAGGAATGGTATCTTTTATAACAAATTCTTGCTACAAAGAACATATAAATGCCCGGTTTTCTGTGTCAGTAAATATTCATTAAACCTCAAACAATTTTGAAGATGAAAAAATAATATTTTTGTATTTGTTAAGATATTTAAATGAAATTGTATGTACGCACCTCGAGTAAAAGTAAAAGTAATGCTAATGGGAAGGCGGAGAAGTCAAAGATACTATTAAGACGATGGATGTTAGTGTTATTTGATTTGATCGTCTGTTAATAGTAGTAATAGTAATAGTGAGAAAAGGGTCATTCAATTAAAAAAAAACTGAGTTTTTAGTCTTTGAAGTTTCATAACTTTGGATCTCCATAGGTGCGGTTGTCCGCAACTTAGCTTTTTTTTAAGTACACTAAATGAAAGCCCTATTCATTCTCTATGCACTAATAATGGGTTGCTATGACTACAACCGTTTTCAAGTATTCAATTATCAAAGTACCATCTGCATCCGCCATTTCTTTTCTGAAAGTCAAAATAACTTAAAAACCATAAGTGGTAGATATCGACATGTGGGTATCAAAAGAACTGAAATTTCACGTAGAATCCAAAAATGTAATAAAAAAATAGGGGTTTAAAATAACGAAGTTACTAGCCACTTCCGGTATTTCCGTAAGTGCGTCCATTTTGAAAATATTTTACATCGATTCGGCCTTCGGAGTAACTCCTAAGTACAATTTTTAAAAACCTACCTATTTTACTTTCCCAGAAACGTTTAACTAAAGCTCCCAAAAAAACACCCTGTATAGTGTTTCTGAAACACTATAATGGTGCAAAGATTTTTGTTTACGGCGCATTTTGGCGCATGATGAAAGGTACGATGTAGTAGAAAAAACATGTTAAAAAACGTAACTTTTGAAAACGTTAAGTTAGCCCCCTCCACTTTTTAAAATTCTTTTATGACTTAACCGTAATGGCGCTAGCTTTAATTCAAGTAGCGCAATTGAGCGCATAACCAGGTGTATCAAGTGGCACAAATACCGGTAGCAAAATGCGTTATGGGGGGTTCCGTTCACTTGGCCCCTCCCAAATATATTTAAGGATAACCAAAAAACAAGAATGGCGCAAAGATATCTTTTTACGGCGCATTTCAGCGCATACCAGAGAGTACCATTTCGTATGAAAAGATGTTAAAAAAAAGTAACTTTTAAAAACGTTAAGTTGGCCCCCCCCACTTTTTGAAAATTTGTCACGGCTTAACCGTAATGGCGCTAGCTTTAATTCAAGTGGCGCAATTGAGCGCATAACCAAATGTATCAGGTGACCTAGTTACAAGGGACAAAATACGTACTGGGGGGGGCTACGTTCACTTGCCCCCCCCCCAATGTTTTTTCGGATTTCTAAAAAACGATAATGGCGCAAGAGTTATTATCGGTGGCGCATATGAGCGCATAACGAGCGCATTCATTTTAAAATAATACGGCTATCAAATCTTTCAGTGGGGGGGGGGGGGGGCAAGTTAACGGACTCCTAATAACGTTACATCTTACTGAACCTCAAACATCATATAGCCCCTCTTGATGTTCAAAGGTATTTTTACCTTATTAAGTTTTATGAGAAAAGCAAAAAAACGTCATGTGAAGAATCCTTCTCTGGAAACGAATTCGTTTGTTGCAGATTTGTAGTACTTGCAAAGGGAAAACTGTACCAGATTCCACGTAATCGCATCACTAGCAATGGAGATATAATGTATTTTGTAAGACGAAGTGTCGGAACAGGGTACTCACAAAGTGAGGGTAAAAAATGCTCTTTGCTAGTTTCTACTATTGTTACTTTGTATTTTCATTTACGGATAAAATTTCATTGACAGAAAATCCTATGCGATTCTTCATGTTTATTTCATCTTTATTATCTTTAAATGCATAATTTCCATTTATATTAACCACGAATAAGTAAATTGCAAAATTAATTATTTCCGGCAACATACTAGCGTAAACGATAGAAGCGTTTCCCTTGCCAAACGAACCGGATATGTTTTTCCAGAGATCTTGTCGAATAATAGACACGAAAACAAATACAAATAGAAATTCCCACGGGAAGCATTTTCACAAGATCAATACCTGCGAGGTTTAATCGGTAGAGAGGCAGCTGCTTGCAGTACCTTTAATTTCCAATTTACTTTACTGAATGAAATCTTAGGAAAGCATCCTATAATTAGATTCGCTTCGATTTCGCTTAATAGCCCATAAAAAAATTAAGATAAATTAAAACAAGAAAAGAAGATAATTACATCCTAGCTAATTGAAAGCTAGTGAAATTTTGTATAGTAAGAGAAAGTGTACGAATATACAGTCGCATAAAATCCATGCTGCCTTTAGATCCCAACTCATAAAACGACTCTCAGATTACGTTGAGACCAGATCATTTCCTCTTTTACTTGTCAATGAAAATTGACAGGGCTGGTTTTCCATTAAACCATCCCTTCCTTAATCAGTCGTATATAGAATACGAGAATTTAAATCCAATTTCGGATTTTCTTTTTTAAATAAAGTCAATTTTAGAGCTATTCGGATGTAATGCATTCCTAATTTATATGTATAAGATGTCAGATGCTTACAACTTTTTGTAAGTATATCAAATTGCGTTTGGTGGTTTTTTGTGGCGACAGTGTTCCGTTACAACGCCCGTTTATTCAATCCAAAATTATTTTTCAGAGGAGCCTAACTGCAAATAATTGATATCCTGAATCAAAATGAACTTTTTGAGCTCCCGGAAAAAGCTTACTGAGGATTAGATACATGATCCATTTTTAATACTATATTGGAGAGCTTTGCATGCAGAATAATTCCCAAGAACCATCCTTGTCTAAAGTTACTGTAGCAATTACTAATAAGGATTACGCCCAGAAATATCCTTATTTACTTAAGAATTATAAAAGAGTAAATCCTATTTGTCTTTAGCAAAGCGAAGCGAATAAATTTTTTACTTCTTTCTTTTTAGAATCCCATAACCACATGTAATGTTCTCAAGACACATAAAACTGAATTATCTCGTCAATAAACTCTCCTTGCAGGAAATTAGTTAAGATTAAATTGTATGCAGTACGTCCCTAAATGAACTAGACGAGCAAAAAGCTGTTGTTTGCAAATTAAAGAAAAATGATCATTATTTATACACTATTTTACTTCTTCATCTGAACTATTTTGGGCTAGAGAAAAACATAACTATATTATAAACATTACGGGTCACAAATTATATAAGAATTGTTTTTTTTTCAAACAAAAATTTTCCATCTTACTTAATCCATCGAGGGACATCCTGTATATTTTATTACAGTTTACGCGGAATAAAATTAACAATATTATACTTCTATGGCGTCGAATGGAGATTTCATTTTATGAAAAAGGGATCTGGACAGTATACAGGGCCGTATTTAGCATGGGGTAACGTGGTCCCGGGCCCATAGCGGCAAATATTTTTGGGGGCGGCAAAAAACCAAATTTTGGAAATAATTCTACAGTACATCGTGGAAAAATAACAACCTCTTACGAAATTGAAGTTAGAATTAAATATGGAGTAACATTATAATCTCACATTTCGACGAAGTTATGTGAATCTTGTATTAAGATTGTGGAAAATTTAGGGCTTCTCCCGCAAATTTTGTTGAAAAATCTTAATGAAGGTGTCTTCTAGCAATTTTTCTCAATTTTATGAGCGTGCCTAGGGGGCAACTTGAAATACGTTATTTGTTTTTCATTCAAATTACAGTCACTACAGATATTATACTTTATAACACTAATACAAATCTAAAATATAAATAAATAAAAAATGTTTTATAATTTCTAGACACAAATCTTGCTTGGGGTCTAACATGCTTGCGATTGTTTCGTTGGGGGGGGGGGGGGGGCTTTATAGACGCAAAATATGTAGTTCAGGCCCTGAGTATATACGTCTGTTTTGCCTACGGGTACGAGATTTGAGGTGTTGTGAATGGTAGCTAATAAAACGATTTTTGTCGTATAAGGTGTATGTTGTGCCCCGAACATTTGACCCCGGAACCACGGAAATTCCCTTCCGAACAGTTTGAATTAGCGATTATCGCAAAGTTTGCTAGCAGCACGTCTTGTTAATTTTTGCTTTACTTTTTGAGGGTATTCTAAAGGGCAAAGTTTGCCTACGTAGTGCCTCAACAGTATACAGCTCTCGAGAAATAAGCGAGATTTGACAACACCGACATAAATCTCGTTTAGGGGCTCCATTTTCCCTTTACAAGCGCTCTTCTGAAATGCGAGGGAGCATATTATTATAATATCATTAAGGGATCGAACGAAATCGCACACTTTTATTTCCTAGGGGTACACTAAACATATTGTTGTGTAAACTACGTCATGTGGACGTTTTAATTTGTTATCAGCACCTAGAATATCGATGGACCGGGAATTTGGAAAAAAAGAGAAAATTGTTTTAAATAGGAGAGACGGACTTTAATTTTAGTATGTTTGGTGTTGGAGGTTAATCGTTATTAGCCGTATTTGAGCGTATTTGTTACAAGACAGTTAGTTTTGCCAGTTATACCGTTTTATAAGAACGTTAGTTAAGTGCCATAAACAATTTTTATTACGCTGATTAGAATGGGTATTTAAGTGGAAAAAGTAGTTGTTCCCGGTACCTGTTAAAGGGAGTTTTTCCACCATCAAAGAACCAATTTTACATCAGTAATTACAACGAACACATTGTAGGCTAAATCGAGATCCAAGTGAAATAATTATAGTGGAGAAATATCAGTTGCTGTTTTGCGATAAGGCGCCTGCTTGTTGAAATCGCAGTTACTATTGGATATTTTGGATTACTAACACTTTAAGGTAACTAAGATTTTTAATTAATTTGTGCTATCGATCGCTTGCTGCGTGAAAAATGTCTTCTGACCCTGAGTGCCTATTTTTCGTTCACCTTATTAGATTTATTTATGTCGAATAAATTTGTTTCGTTTTTAAAAGTTAGTTTTGTGTGTAATCGAGCCCAAATTACAACCCAGGATGGGTTATCACGATAAATTTTCTGTTAGTAATCAGCGTTATGTATTCTACGCTGAGTTTTTTCAAACCTCGAGGTTTTTAGTTGTGGCTGATGCTGGACGTGCTTTGGAAAAATTGTAATCGTCTCGTATAAAAGATTTTGTTGCTTCTGGGGATTAGTGACAGTTTGCCATTGCACATAGCCGAGCACATAGCAATATATTCGTCAACCTTATCAACAAAAAAAAAGTTAAATACCGTGGATCGTACGGATAGAGGGCATCGACCAATACGAAGTGCGAATTATGCTGTATGGAATTTTTTTTGCGAAAATGTATTAATAATGCACTCAAGGTTTTTTGGAGTTTTTCAGAATCTCTTTGGTTAGAGATACTTTAGGTATTGCATAATGGTTCAAAAATTCAGAGGATCCGCATTTTAAGTATTTTCTCTAATTCTTTTAGATTAATTAGGTAATTACGTGTTGGGATACCCTTCGGGGAAGCTGTTTTGAGTACAGTCAAGAATTATTGAGATTTTGATGGAGTTTTGCTAGAATATATCAGTGTATGCTAGTGATTCCTCAGTCTCTTAAGGAAAACTTCAAGGGTTTTTCCAGAAAGGTAAAGTTTTAAGCGATTCATGATCACAGATTTCTCGGCATTCTTCAGAGATTGTTCCATAATACTTTATGGAATCTTAAACTTTTTAGGAACTCCCTCAAGAAATCCCCCTAGGATGTTTGAGATAATTTCTGGAAGATTTATAAATTCTGTAGAAACACAATCTGAAACAAATGCCAAAAGAACACAGGCAAAGGAATTCGTGTATGTTTTTTCCGGCTGGCTGAGCTGGAAGATTTTGTACATTACTCATGAAAGATTCTGTAAGGAATCCCATTACATCGTAAAATTATTAACATTTAAAAAAAGCTATTTGTAAATCGGTAAACTTCTGCGCAAGATCTCTAACGAGTATTGGGAGACCATTTATGAAGAGCTTTTTAAAGAGTGATGAGCTTTAAAACATACCACGAATAGTTTGAAGGATTTTTTTCGAATTTTTCGAAAATCCTCAAAATAATCTAATTTAATAATCCTATTAAAAACCTTTAATGATCTCTAAAGACCTTTGAAAGTTTTATAAAAAAATATTTATTGATCATGGAGGAACTTCTAAACAACTGGGCTCAAGGCTTTTAAATAAATACATTTTTAAGTGGTATTAAATTTAGTGACATTTTTCTTTAATTTCAGAAGCATCTGGACAGAATGTTTAGTGGGAGTCTGTAACGCTGCTTGAAAGAATAATGGAGTAGTCATTGAAGAATATAAAAGAAAAACCTTTCAATCTGTCAAGAATTTACAGGTAAGAAGTTCGATAAAAGTGGTTGTATTGTAGTTTGGTAAAATCCGTAGTTCAATCAGTCAATATCATTACCATTCTAAAGAATGAGATTTTTTTAAATGGTAACGAGACTGCTGTAGACTAAACATTCCATAAAATAAATTAGCTCAAAAGGAGGAACCAGATTACTAATTATTTACTTTGAATATTAGATACTTCTAGTAAAGACAAACATATCGCATATATTAAAAATCAGATTCATTATGGAGATATTTCTTTGAAATTTTAACCATAGATGCTCCTAGTAAATAAAAACATATCACATGTAGTAAAAATCGAAAACTACAATGTCACTAGCAAAGGCAAACATATCGCACATAGTAAAAATCAAATGTGCGCCGTGCAAAATGCCAACTTTTTTACTTATGATGATGATGATGCGTAAGTTAGAATTTTTTAACTGGCATAGGCAATTGGTCGTTCATGCCGTTGTTGAGTCGATGCGAAAGCGCTGCTCCGAACTCAGTTTTGCTGCCCTCTATTGCGAATAAGAGAGGTGGTCCTAGATCATATTGTATGAGTACCTGTACCACTTTTTTTAATCATAGGCGTTGTCAGGCAGCCGTATATACATAACACTAGTCGACATACTATGAAACAGATTAGCGTATGCAGAGTTTATTTATGGAGCGATTTTTATGAAATTTTGATGCTATGTCCTTCTAATAAAAACAGTTAATTGCATATTCGAAAATCACATAAAATCATGGAGCAGATCCACTTGTCAGGTTTGAAATGTCGAGAATATTGTCGAAAGTGGGCACTCACAAAAAGAAAAGTGAAGGTCTTGACAAAACGTATCTGTCGATGAACTAATCTTCAAAATCCAATATCCCCAGAACGAAGTATCAGAACTCGGTACTCACAAAGAGAATTTGATAGGTTTCTCGAGACACGTCCAGTTTCGACATGATTGTATCTCTAGTAATGGGGTGATGACGTACTTATTTTGGAAAGTATTGAAACAGAGTGCTCTGAAAGTGAATAATATAAAAATTATTACCAATATAATGGGAAACTGGTCTAAAAAGAAGCTGTTAAAAAATTTCTTTTGTACCCCATTCTTAAGGAGTCTTTGCTAAATGAACGCTTCCCTTTACCACCCCTTGCACATTGTGAAATTAATAACGTATGACGATATAGTTCTAATTTACGTATAAAGCAGTTCCAAGAAAAACTTTTTACTTACGGTTCACAGCGGATATTTAAGGACCACTTCACTTGAGAGAGATGACATTATCCCTATGATATCAATGGGGGAGTGTGTCAATTTCATCGCTACACTGCCTTGGCTCAGTTCCACTTTTCCACATTGAAACTATGAAAAAATCCCCATCAATTTGCAGGTTGACTAGCGCGGTGGCCTTATTACTTTAATTATCTTAATCTAAACTATCTTTTAAATTCACAGATTTAATCCTCAGGACCTTATTCAGCGCAAAAAATTAAATTTATAAAGTCAAAATTACTACGTAACGCCAGTCTCACTTAGAATGCCAGCTTTGAAAATCGTAAAAGTTAATAATTGAGAAAAATTCAATTGGGAAAGCTATGAAGGCCTATACAGAAACAGCAATTAAAAGAACACAAAGGTAAAATTTAAACACACGTCCCTGCGCGATTTTATAGAAAGGCTGGAAAGTCATCTACTCTCGAATCCCAAGACGGAAGACCGCTGTTGTCGCGGCGGGTTTTCCTTGATTTTTGTTATACTCAAGGGGTACCTAGCTTTCAATTATTGAGCTTGCAGCCAAAAATAATTCGGAAATTAACTTTCAGCCTGAACTTGGCAGTCCGCTCGATTCACCACTACAAGCTCTTTTGAAAAGAACCTTTAACCTTTGTCTATTTGTTAATACCATCAGTTGCACTAATTTGAACCCAGAAGTATCAGTAGGTAATCGTGATGTCAGCTTGGAATTGGAGCAGCGTAACTTAGTCCAAAGCACCGTCAGGGCGTATAGTAAATGTAATAAAATTGGCATTCCCCGTTCAACGTTTAAACTTAATCACTCCCAGACAGCATGTTTTCTAAACTCATTTAGTTGTTAACCTTTACAAACGTACCGGGGAAGTAAATAGAAGACGAACAAACGCAGGACTCGAAGTCTCGAAGGAACTAAAGGGTCCTTCCATTTGTCAACTTCAGCTCTCCTCTATCAAAAACAGCCCTACGTACAAACTATTATGCTGGCATACTTTATCAAATTCTCAACAAATCCTTAAGCTAACTTATAATTAAGAAAGTTCGAACCCTTCCCAATTATTTGATGGGGTTTTACATCAAAATCACAAATAGTCACTTGACCCAAATTACTTAGTAAATTTATCCACCTTTTCGCACGCTCTTCTAATTACATTATTAGAGGGAAAGTATGTCATTCAACTTTTCTACACTATTATTTCTTACTAATTAAAATTAACTTTAGTACACTCCCCAAGGAATAACGCTGGATTAAACGGATTACGTGACTGTTACTTTAAAGACCAATTTTCTTCGGATGGCGATTTTCTTTACCTCGAATTATGTGCATTTAAGTCGCGAATACCTGAGAGGAATTTCATATTGATTACTTACGTTTGACAAAGTTTAATCGCTCGCTTGATTTAGAGCTTGAACTTTTGAGCAATCGGCCTTAATTCTCTTAACGAAAATGCTGCAAGTGAAATTGCAGGCTTCTCGATGGGAACCATTTTTAAAGTTTAAAAGGCGTAACAAGATCCGAAGATGAAATAAAGTTTTAGTAAAAGTTGAAAGGTGTAAAAAGGCGGAAAGTTTTTTAGTGAGGCTAAAGTGAAACGTAAATGAAATTATTGGTGTTCTGGAATTTCTCCCGGCGTTTATAACTTTTTGAATTTTAGAGGCAACTGTACGCAATAGTCGTTAATCTCTACGTATTGTCGCACAGAAAACCTTTTAATGGTGCACATTACGTACATGCTGCGCGTTTTAATAATGCAAGTATATTTCAAACTGAGTAGGCACTACCAAAATGCTGAAGCCTTAAATGGCGAATCAAATTATAATAGGTCACCGGTTCTTTGTATTGTTAGGTACAGAACTGGTAAGATTTTGGATTGCGGTAGGAAGGTGGACAGGGTCCACGCGTACTTAGGCCTCACATTCGGGCCCTTTGTATTACCTCCGTGACTAGGGTGGTCCGACCTCTCAACGTTACTCAAGCCATCACAGCACGTGGGTTAAACCTAAGGGTGCTGGAAGGGGAGGCGGATCTAATCGTAGTATGTGATGTGTAACATTCTCTACAAGATTGTGATTATACCAAACCCTTGGAGAGAATGACCTTGCACCACAAAACAAGGTTACGTCTTAACCTTGATCTAAAATTCAAGGTCACGATTTTGATCCAAAATCCAAGACCATCACCGAAGCCACGACCTTCGATCAAGGTCCAAGGTTACGCTCTTGGGCCAGAGTCTAAGGTAACGGCCTCTCTAAGGCCATGACCCTCAAGAACTCGGTTATATGAGTAGAACAGCGCCACCAGACGCCATTTTGGACTTTGTGACGTCACAAAATTCAAGATGGCGTCTCGTGGCTCTGTTCTACTTACACAGCCGATTTTTTTTAGGGTGTTGTGATTGGTATTGGTATGGTTCATTTAAAGTACCCTTGAGAATTGGGTCTGTTGTTTTAAGTATCCAACTTGAGAAAAATATTCAGGGATTGTCGATTATGAAGATCTCTAACTGAACATCCCGGCATATCTTGTCAACCGTATAGTGAAAGAACAATTTTAATTATTATGTCACAGGAGATTTAGATATTCTAAATGTACCCTTGAAATTCGTGATCAACTTATCATAGACTGGGAGTCTAATTTACGGGTCTTTTTTTACTTAGGACGGGGCAACCGGTGTGTTCTGTGAACGGGACGGACGGGCGGACTCGAGCACCACCAAGAGTACGGCCTTGCCTTTAGTCAAAGTCGGCAGTAGCAGGGGTTTGGCGGATCGGTTTCAAAAACCTCGGGTAATTACAATTAGAGTAACTCCAGGAATCGAAATCGGACGAGTTTAGATGGCGGCGGTCACTTAACGTACTTACGAATCTAAGGAAAGCAAATGCAAAAATGCCAACACAGTTCAAGATTTCAGCTAGATACGGTACGGTTTTTCAGCAAAAATTAGCACGATAAGTTAATGCACTTATGGCAAGCAAACATGGTAAAAATCACTTTTCGTATAGCGTTTTCTATTTATCTAATCACCTATTTCGGGTAGAGACAACTGGAATTCCCATCTCGTACGCTTATTCCTTCGATAACTTTTGAAATTTAAAACTGTTTGAAATTAATTAAACCCTTCTCATACGGGACTGGTGTCAAAATTCCAATTAATTAAGAGCGCTTCTTTTGAGATAAAGGCTCAGCTCAAGGCGGGCGGGCTTTTACAACTTCATTGCCAATCGTTAATTATGCTTACTTAATTGACGGAATCTCTCAAAATCAGCAGTCCAATTAACAACTGAAATTCTAAAATATTAATTTTCGTCTTCCTCGAAATGACAAGAGTTTTCGGGGGAACAAAACCCACTGAAATATCTGGATGACAACGGTTGCAAACGGCGAGCGGATTAATTGCAGCGTTAATTATGATAGCGACGGCTGAAACACAACCCTAGAAATTAAATCAATTACCTTTAGCATCTATCTTCACTTTAGTAACGACGCGCCTCTTTATACCGGGCGTTCATCTACAGAGTGATCCCGAAAACAGGTAATTTCGAATCCACAATTTTTGTCTTTAAAGTTTTACATAATTTTCCGAATTACTTCAAGAAATTAACATTAAGGTACCATTGTTGTTAAGCTAAGGAACGAGATAGTACTATTACATATTGTGTATAGATATTCACCTAAGTAATGGCAAAATGTACCTTGCTTTGCTGTCATAAATTGATCGCGTAATACAACAAAAAGGGTTTTTCGGTGGCCTAGCGATTAAATTAAATTAAATGCAACTGTTCCTTTCTGTGCAAACGTGAAATAAATAATTGAGTGGATATAACTAGTTGAGATTTAAAGGGCCATGAATATTAATTCTTCCCAAAGATAAATAAAGGGATTGTAGCACATATGCGTCCTGATATTTATTTAGCCTCCTTCATTCTTTGACAGAATGCGGTTTCTCTCGTACTCGTAACCGAAGCTAAGGCGGTAATATTTTGAGGGACGGAAATTTAAACAATAAACCGTAGATTTTCAAGGGTTAATGGATCGACTACAAAGCTAAACAAAGCTTAGAATCAGTTTAATGGTAAATGGAACTAACATAAAATAACTTGATATACTGCTAACTAGTTGGGTGGAGTGTCATTACGTTTCGAAGGACTTTACGATCGTTTTGGACCTGCTGTTGTATAACTAGTAGTCAACTGACCGTAATTTACGTTCACTTCGTCTTAAATAATTCGATATCGCCTAGCAAGTGCACGTTCTCACGATTTAAGCACTCTTCCTCATTTTTCACTTAAACTTCCTATAAAATTGTTATTTTATGTTAATTAAATTCCCGAGAATAATTAAATTTTCGTATTAACCAATCTTGACGATTATTTTAATTTCAAAACCCGTTTGCGTCTCGAGGGATTACGATTCGAAGTCCGGAATGCGAGTCTAATACATTATTTTCGAAAATTTTTGGTTATTTTTCATAACATAAATATTATCCGGCGGAGCGTTTCAATTTTAATTTGTAAGGGGGATAGTATAAAAGGGGATATTAAATTTATTTAGCAAAATGCGCCTGTCTTGTCGGGAAAATCTTATTATATCACTCGTAAAGGCTCTGTTTATTTCTTGCATTTTATAACGGGTTAATATCGTCGTTTGAAATTTTCATTAACATTTTGTAAGTGAGCTACTGTTTAATTTATCGCGACAAGGTTCTGAAATGAAATGCTTATTTTAGATTACTCACTTTTTATTGCGAGATTGAAGGACTTTGTTTAGTTCTTCGGTTTGCTCGTTACTTGAAAGGCTTCAGATGATTTTGAAACTTTTAGGCACGGGTGCTTGGTTTTAATTATTCCATTTTTTCTTCTGTTTTCCTTGACTTGTGGTTTTTCTTAGAGGAATAACGGATATTAAACCACTCGCAGTTTTTGTAAAATATAAACCCTTCCTTCATTAAACCGCCATTATGTATTCCAACGTTAAAGTTCTACTGCTCGATACAAGGAAAACCAACCAAATAAACCGACTAAAGTTACAGACTTCTAACAGAATATGCAGGGGTTTTCAAGGTAATATCTAAACGAATTTGCAAAATGCTTTGTGTACTTTTTCTGCACATGGAGAAGTTGCTAAGCGCTCAGACCTCAATATCCTATATGTAATTACACATATGAACAGTGTACATTTCAGTGTTGCATCTTACTTTAAATACGTATTTCGTTACTCGCCGATTCCATTTGATGATCCAAAACTGCGAGATCACAATCACTCAGTATGACAGTATAGAGATATGCGCCATCAGTGATGCAATATAAATTCGAATTAGAATTAGATAAATAGCAACACTGATTTGTTTAATATTTTTATATAGATCAGTTAGCATTGAGAGTTTAAAAGTAGTTGTTTAACAAATTTATCAATGTGTTTTTCTATCAAGTAAAAGAAAAAGTATTTTCATTTTAATCTCGTTTTTAATACGTTTTTGCACATATCTGTCTTCTCCAAAAGTTACATCAGCCAAAAAGACTCTTGAGGAAGGTATGAAGATGGGAGCTTACTACCTAAATATGTAATGTTATACATCTATTCACCAACTGGATGTGTCAATTCAAATTTGCACTTCTTAATAAATTAGTAAAAAATTATTCAAATTTGTTTTGAAGAGGGGCGCAAATGTAACCTTTGTTTGAAATCTGTCAGCGAACGTCAAATTTCAACGGCTTAATGAATGTGCAGTAATAAATGGGGTATTGGCTGGGTAATTATAATAATTAGTATGACTGTATATGTTGAAACAATTTTAGTTTTGAGTAAATATTAAAGTAATTAACCAAAAAGGGAAAGGAGAGTAGAATTTTATTACTATACAAACTTTGTGGTTACGGTATATGAGTGCAAACTGTTGCTTACTATGTTATAAACTTAATACGGAAGTGTACTGCTAGCGTACACCATCTACATCTACTATCACACTCGTGTGTAAACTGTAACCATAATCATTTCAGGTTACATTCAATTGACGTAATTCAATTTACAGGTGGGATGCTTAAATCTTAATAGCGCCAGGTTTCGGTAATATCATTTCTTGTTCTGACTATTAAATCTAAAGATGCTTCTATGAATACATTGAATTGAGCGGACCACTTATTGAAACTGTAATCGTCCATGTGAGAAAAGGTGCCTTTTATAGAAGGGAACGAATTCAATTTTTGCGTTAAATTCAATCGGGCGCCAGTTTATTTGAAGTCTAAATTTTATATCATTACTATTTTCTTCCGTTTATTTTTCCGACTAATGTTGACGGAAGAAGGGTTTATATTTTTTTAGGATAATCAGGGAGCGGATGTTCCACGAGACCCTCGATATTATATAATGTAAAGAAGCGGCAGATCTCAAAGTCAGTGAAGCAAAGTGGATCATATATTTAAATTAGATATTGGAATAAAAAAGTTATTCCGTACTCAATTTGTAGAAAATGGTAGCAATCTGAGCGAATAGGCCCGCAGTGGAAACAAAAAATCCGAGTTCCACTCAAATTGTATTATAGTTACGTTGTATTCGAAATGTAATGTAAGTAGAAGTTCTGACAAGATCTGAAATTTCCAATGTGGGATGTTTCCATTAAAGTGGCATTTATGCGTGAAACAAGAGAGAAAGGAGGCGAACTTTAGTGGAGAACTGTTTCTTTCGCAGATTTAACTCTACGCTTAACGTGTAGGAATTGATTTTAATGCTCCAAGTTGCAGATCATTTCCAACCGCTGCTATTTACCATCACTTTTTTCTGTATATGCGATTTTGATCATTTAAGCCCAGTAAAAATAAATGCTTTACTTTGAAGTTAAGGTCAATTATGACGAAGCCAACTGGGAATCCTGGCTTACTTGTAGTAGTTCTCGTCCATATGGTCGCTTCTATGACGTTACATGAACCTGGGGTCTGTGCGACGGATGTAACCAACTCATCATTAAAAAAAGCTCAATTTTACTCCAATTTATCTCTTTTTGAGGGTTTTTTTTTTGAGTTGGATCCATCGTTCCTCGAAATGGGGGTTGAAATATATTATGTTATCAAAAATCTCTAAACCTTCCCCATATAGTTTTATTCGTTGAAGCTATATTGTGATACACTTCTAGTCGCCTGATGATGGCAGTACGCCGAAACTATAGTCGCTTTTACTTTTAAAAACTTCAACGAATAAAACTATATGGGGAAGGTTTAGAGATTTTTGATAACATAATATCTTTTTGAGGGATTAAAATGCTATAGGCATAGCACGTAAACAAATATGATGATGCTACGATCGTTTTTCTTACCCTAACTATCAACTCTCAATTACTGAGTGAATTTTTCACGCCTGGTGCATTATTTCAAAATGGGGTATGTGTAAAATTTCATTGAATATAGGTACCCTTTTTTCAACCAATCTGAAAGGGTTTTTAGTGCCTTGACGTAATTCAAGAAAATGAATGCTTGCGGTTCTCACACAGCGCAGGTCACCTAATTCTGCAGCAACATTATCCGTACATCATAATTAGATATTTATCATTTGAACACATGACAATTAACTCAACAGGAGATTTACCCGAGCCTGAATTACTAACAAAGTATACGTAGTTATGAAGATTTTCTACTACAACTTTATTGCAGTTAATCACCGGTTGATTCGTTAATCGGTGGTCGATAACAAAGAAGCGGTCTATAGAAGATGCGAGAGATGCCCCTTCCCCTTTCGAGTGCGTGCTACTTAACTGATGACTAATTGAGTATGAAAGTAGGTATTACACCCTTAATCCTCAGTTTAAATATTATGCCTATCATTGCCTTAAAAAAGGCGTTAAAAAATAAAATACAATTTTCGCCCTGATTTGGATGTCTCTCACTCTTTGCATGATATACCGATATGTGTATTGACGATCGATAAGAGGTGTAGTCTATACGGCAATCGTATTAGTTCCATTAAAAGATAATAATGCGAATCTAGCATTATGCAAATTAATATAATAAATTGACAAACAATTTGTGCTTAATTTTTCCCAGAGCAATTTGGCTTTCATGGGTCCGCATATTTTAGAGTGAAACTAATGGCTCAGCAAGCTAGTGCCAAGAATAAAATTACATTTGATTTTCCCCATGCCAAAAAGTAAGATGAAATACTCACACGAGCACTGAAGGCGCCGATATCCATAACAAACCGATTTAAACGATTACTCATTTTAGACGAACTGAAATTAATTTCTCAAGGAAAATTATTCTTAAATTTGACACTGACGCCCCCAATTCAATTGTTACGCAACAAAGGGTAGCCTAACTAGAGGTACTAAACCCTTTAACGAATTGAACAAAGTGAAAGCGGCATTAAGACGATTCCGTTTAAATTATGTAAATTAATGAAGGAATTTCACCTAAAAGACGAATAAATATCCTTTTTCAATTTATAAACGAGAGCGAAATTAGAAAATGTAAGCACCTGTACCATAAAAAGTACACTGAAGTTGTTAATATTGTAAACTAAAGGGGACTGGAATTTAAATGGAAGGAAAGTATCTTAATGGAATAATAAATGAGACTATCCGTATACGGAAAATTATTATTTGTTCTTATTTATACTCTTAATTATCTCCTCGGTACGTTTTTCGCGTCTACAATTTCATTTAGACAGTTTGTAATAGGTTTACTGAAGTATAATCTTGTTATGTACGAAACTGCGCCTTTCCTTAAAGCTTCGGCGCAAATTACTAGGCCCCGGCAATCGGGGGGAACTTTTGTTTTGCTTCGGATTAATAACACGTACAATTCAAATAAATAAGCCAAACTGGAACTTCATTAAGTACAAAGAGACATTTAGGTACTTTTCTCAATTTTAAGATATTGTATTGCAAAGTTTTTGGAAAGGCTAATGTCCATTTAATAAATGTTCAAATTGATTGCACAGGCAATCACAGGAGTATACCAATGCTTTTTTTTAACGTCCTCGTGCCATTTTTATTCATACGATTGGGAAAAAGTACAGAATACGTAAAGTATTTTCCACGCGATATGACGTATGCAAAAGCGCAACATAATGTGGCTTTTCTATCTGTGAGCAAATTTACGTTTATATCTTACACGGTGCGTACATTTCACACCATTCCCCAAATGGTTACGCTAATTACGTAAAAGCATCAAAATTTATATTATATGAATAAACTGATAATAAATAAGCAAATAATTCTTGTGGACGTATAACTTCTACCTACTCTTTGTTACAATTCCCGTCCCTTAAAGCAATAAAGTGAGGTAGAACTTATTTGAGTTTATAAACCTTGAGTGTAACGATCATTTTGATCTTTCACGTTACACGAAATATGCTTCAAAACTCAAAGGGAGTTCTTAATACTTTCATACGTTATTAAAGGTGAACCGCCCTTAGTTCTACGTAGAAGGCGAATGAGATATAAATGACGAAACATGAAAAGAATTTTAGATGATAAACTACGCGTTAATCTTTTCTTTGCCTTTCTGATGAGGATAAAAATCGGCTTAAGGGCAAAACGACATTAATTTATCTTTTAGAAGTTATAACTTTTTTTTAAATGATTCAATTATGTAAATTGCAAAGTTTCGCATCATTTCGTTGGTAATCTACGAATTAAATTATGAACACATCAATTAGCGAATTATTGCAAAAAGGAAAAAAAAACGAAAAATGAATTATGTAATATCGGTTAATCATAATTAGGGGGTGATCAGAATAAATTTTGCCGTAGTTGAGTCTATTAGCACATATTTAACAATATTCTGCTTCGTTACACGTTTAATTATACCATTCAACGCACCTGATTGTGAAAATTGATTCTATTTCATAGCGTTGATTACCCCCACCGTACAGCAGTCGATGTGGTGAATTAATTTAAAAGAATCAACTAATTTTATGATACTGTTTCCTAAGCAATTCGGGTTGCTATATTTTTTTTCTTATTTGAAAATGTTTATAGACAAATCTTAACCTTTTAAGGACGGCCGACGGCTTTATACGGCAATAGTAAATTTGTCTGACAGACTGTAGTCGGATATAGCCGACACCAGGTTCTACATTGCCTCTGCACTGGTGCCGTCTATATCCGACACTGTAGAAAAAGTGTTGGGCTCCACAGACGACTGACGCGTTATTCCGACACAAAAAATGGATGTTGTACCGCCGAGTGTCGGTTGAACCCGTCGTGTCGGATATATCCGACACTCGTCTGCTAGCTATATCATGGGTAGTACTGGCGTATAGGTTATGTTATGATGGCAGAAGACGGAATTGCCGGCCCTTCCAGGCCTAAAAGAAGCAAAGTACAGTTGAATAATTATTGTGGATTAGATCCTAAAGAAGCTGCTCACCTTCTGCAGCTTCTGAGTGATGAAAACAGTGACAATGAACTCGAAGAACCGTTTGCGGACAGTGGTAGTGAATATGAATTGGAAAGTGAATCGGAAGAATCAGCTGACGAGGAAAATATCATAGATGAAGACATCGTGGATGAAGCCAATGAAATACCTAATGATATTAGAGATGACGATGATTCCCAAGAAGGTAATCCAGGTGGTAATGAAACGGATCACAGTGACATCAACATTACATGGACAAAAAATAATTTCCAACCTATATTACATACATTCAACAGCAGTTACAGCGGAATACAGGGAGACGTCCTCAATCAAGCTTCTAAAGAGATTGATTATTTTTTCAATCTTATTACCGAGGATGTAACTGATCTGATAATTACTGAAACCAACCGGTATGCACGACAGCAAGATGAGAAAAAATGGAAGGATATAGACTTGCCTGAGCTGTCTATTTTTTTGGCTTTGACAATGCTAATGTCACGGAATAAAAAACTTGATATGAAGGAATATTGGTCAAAAGATCCGTTGCTAAATTCTCCAATATTTGGTAAGCAAATGCCCAGGGATAGGTATTTACAAATCAAGAGATGTCTGCATTTCGCAGACAATGAAAATGCGCCAACTAACAACCGTCTATACAAAATAGAGACGCTGCTACAAATGATCAAAAAGAGACTTGCAGATCTCTTCCATCCGTTCCAAGACCTTGTCATTGACGAGAGTATGGTTCTATTCAAAGGACGACTTAGTTTCAAACAATATATAAAGACCAAACGACATCGCTTTGGCATCAAACTTTATGTTCTGTGTGATTGTGAAACGGGGATAGTTCAGGACTTCGTGGTTTATATTGGACAGCAAACCAACATTCAGGTAAGAGACGTGAAGGGACTTGGTTCTTCTGGGTCAGTGGTCGCCGCTTTGATGGATCCGTACTTACACAAAGGACATTCGCTCTTCACAGACAATTATTATAGTAGTCCGATACTCTCTACTTATCTTCATGAAAATGAAACTAACTCAAGTGGCACTGTTCGAGCAAACAGGAAACACATGCCTGTCCTCAACTCAAAACTGAAGAAAGGAGATATTGATTGGAGATGCAGTGACAAAATTCTGGTGATGAAGTGGAAAGATCGAAGAGATGTCTCCATGATAACCACTATGCACGAAAATAAAATGGTCAATCTTGACAAAGTGGACAAGGTCACTGGAGAACCAGTCAAGAAGCCATTATGTGTGGTGGACTATAATGGGAAAATGGGAGCTGTTGACCGGTCTGACATGATGATAAGTAGCATAGAATGCATGCGTAAAAGCAATAAGTGGTACAAAAAGCTATTTTATCATGTCATGGACATTTGTATGCTGAATTCCCATGCGATGTATTCACTTATAAATCCAGAAAAGGTTCCTCTGGCTAAATTCCAACTGAACCTTATTCGACAGATTCTCGAGAAGTAAGTTTCTTGTTTTATAATAGCAAGTAATATTGATTATGTTTTACTTTTGCTACAGATATTCTGCGACCCCCATTGTCGCTCCACAGCATGTTCGTGGATTGGATGTGGCGAGGCTTACAGGGAGGCATTTTCCAGTTTTGGTGCCAGACACACCAAAAAGCAAAAACCCCTTGAGGAGATGTATAGTATGTTCGCAGACGAAACTTGCACCGAAAAAAAGGAAGGAGTCCAGATACATGTGCAAAGATTGCGATGTTGGTTTGTGTGTGGTGCCATGTTTCGCTACATATCATACAATGTCAAAGTTTTGAATTGGTTGTGCAATAAAAATTAATCTAAATGATTATTGTGGTGTTATATTGCTTATTTATTGTAATTTTTACGCAGAATAATTGATCCTGAATGAAAAAGATAAGTGTCGGATATACCCGTCAGCTGGCCACACGCCACGCTATATTTCGCCGTCTGGGGGTTGAGCACGTAAGAAATTCGTCAGTCCTTAAAGGGTTAANAAAAACCACTAGTGCATTTGTCGCTGGAAAAGTTGCAGGTAACTTTTGCCGCTGTCAAAGTGACAATTTCACTGCGGCTTATGCGATTTTTTATACATGAGTTGAATTGTCACAAAAAACGTACTTGGGCGTTTTCTGTAGGCTATCCTTATGTTAATATCTACGTATTAAAATACTCACTCGTTTCTTACTTGGGGGATCGGAACCTGCCACTAAATCTTTGGCTTCCACGGAACATTCCCAAATACATGTCTGACCATTACGACTGATGGTAGTAATGTCAAAACTATCCTTCTCAAAGAAACAACCAACAATAACATCCGTGTGACTACCCAAAGTATACATTTTGAAATTCTTCCATCTGCAACACAGCTTACGTTTATTTACACTAAATATTATGTACCTAAAATAAGTAACTCACTTATCCAATGGGTACAATTTTGTACTTTTATCTTTAGAGCCAACTGCTAACATTTTTGAGTCATGAGACCAATCTATACAGGTAGTTTCGTCAAATGTTCCATGAAACACACGTTCCATTATAAAAGAGTTATATTGTCCTGTGAAGGGCCCAGGAGCTTTAAAAATGAATACTGCAAATATACCATTTACAAATACGAATTAAATACAAATTAAATAGAACCATTATTTTCCTTGCAAACGGCAAAGTGTTTCCCATCCGGACTAAACTTTACTGTGTTTACTTTTCGCTTAAATCTATATTTGTGTACTATGGTCTGTGATATTAAACTAATCATATGTGCTTCGCCCTGCTCGTTAATAGCGATTAACGTACAACCATTTGGGCTTAAGTCCAAAGCTGTGTAATTGTAACGACTTTCAACAGGTAGTGTGGAAGATTTGTTACTGCAAATAAAATGGTAACAGTCGTAGAATGAAGCGCAATCACTTTACTTTTTTAAATCGTAAATGGTGATCCGATTCCCAACAGGGCTGATTACCGAATTGCCATCAGAAGAGAACAGTAAGTTACCTTCGCGATAGACTGTACCCAGTAAATTACTAAACTGCAACATAAATAAAAGTTACATTTGGTACTTGAAGTTATTGAAATTTTTACCTTGTATGAAAATTTCATTTTTATTTGTATCGTGCACCCTCACAAAAATAAACATAACCTGCAAAACAAGCATGACAAATCGAAATTATACGAAGGGAACTCGGATGTTGTCGTCTTGTATAAGTAGGACATTTGTACTTTACATATACAGGGTGTCAATTTTAAAACTTGCAGTCGGCCATATTTTCCAAACTAAAGAAGATATTGAAAATCGCGCAAAACCGTTTCGAGGGGGAACCACAATGACGTTATGAGTGACAACCCCTCACCTCCCTTAAGCCCAAGTCCCCCCCCTTCAAAAATCCTAAATGACAACCCCATACTTGTGACATATCGTTGGAAAGCTACTGAAAAATGCTTTCCAGTGGTACCAATAAAGTCAATATTCATTAAGACAAAAATTTAATAAGTTACAAAAAAAAACTAAATGTGGACATTGAGGGATTTATGACAAAAAAGAACTTCAACCTGAGCTGAGCTGAACGTGTGGAAATAATATTCATTTATGGCTCCGAACATCGATCATCTTTTAAAACAGCAACGTTTAATGAGACATCCCTGGGGAATGTAAGCCACGCCTTTATTCAAGATTTGGTCGTTAAATTCGAAGAAACAGGATCTGTTATCAATAAAAAAAAAGAAAACAACCAAATTGCTTTTTAACCCTGCAGTGGTGACGTGAAATTTTGGAACACCAGTGGTGACCTCGGTCTGAGAGACCGAATTTGATTTTGGCTTGATTTCGTAGTTACTACGCATGTAACTTGGCTTAAAATAAAGGAAAAAGTTCAGTCAATAAATAAACAAAGGCATATGAAATAAATTTTATTCTTGTAACATAACCAGTAGCGGTCCTAGGATTTGGTAAATGGAGGGGCCCAAACCCGAACTTTGTCCCAACACGGAACAAAATAAAAGAAATCTAATGAAAAAAATTAACAATGGGGGGGCGCCCCCCCTCCCCTGGGACCGCCACTGACAGTAGCGGTCCCAGGATTTGGTAAAGGGAGGGGCCCAAACCCGAACTTTGTCCCAACACGGAAAAAAATAAAATAAATCTGATGAAAAAAATTAACAATAGGGGGAGGGGGCCACGGGCCCCCCCTGGGACCGCCACTGAACATAACTAAATTGAATTATACACAATACCAAGCTTACGGGGGGATGTGCGTTGCAATTCTGCGCTAACTAGAATTTTCGTAGTATCAATGGCGGCGATGCACCGGAAAGCGGCCAATTACTCACGGCACTAAATATACCCAAATTTCTGAATTGTTCTTGATTTCTGTTTGAAAGAATGTGCAGTGGCAGCTTGAATTTTTAGGTACACCAATGGTGACGTCGCGTCGGTCTGACAGACCGAAAGGGTTAATTGTCAAAGAACGGCTTTTTAAAAAAATTTGAAAAATACTTTTCGTCGGTCTGAGAGACCGTGCGTCACCACTGAAGGGTTAATGAAGTTCTCCACCGTTTTAGTTTCGAATATATTGATGTTATAAGGAAGTTGAATGACATTAAAATATAGAGATATAGAAACATAAACGACAATTTACTCATTCAACTTCCTTGTCACTATTAGAGTATTAGGTCATCCAAGTAAAGACAGTGCTCCTTCTAAAGTGAAACGAAGCGTAGCATTTTCAACATTTACTTTAAGCATATAAAATAAAATTGATTTAAAACTTAAGGGTTATAATCCACATAAAAATACCTTCAAAATAAAGTCTCACTTGACCCCCCCCACCTTCGATTTAAAATTTTGGGGGCGCTTGTCACCCCCTCAGGGAGGCGAAACTAGCAAAAAGATGGATCCCCCTTAAATCAAAAATTAACGAGTTCGAGAATTTTTCGTAAATGTTTTGAGGTCCCCAAAATAGGCTCTGGTTCGTTTTCAAATGGTCACCCTGTATATTGTGCGATAGTAAAATCAAATAATTTGTCGTCGCTGAAGTCTGGGATAGTAAACAATGCACATGCCGTTCGCACGAAAAATGAAACGTCACAAGTACACATCTATACTGCATTCATTATAAGAAGGTAGATTGTGTTTGAAGATAAACACACACAGGAAAAATATAAAACGGCACCAAATTATCGTAAAGTAGAAATATTCAGCACTGCGAACAGAAATAAATCTTTGACAATAAGAACTAATGACACTTCGGCAGTTTAGTTGGCAACATAAACTACCACCTTACAAAATTTACCAGTCGTTTTGTGTTTCATTGTAATACTGACTCGTGTTTTATCCAATCACAGTGAAGGTCAAAGTTCCCTATGCTTTCTACCGCTACCTTCTTAAAATGAATACAGTATAGTGTAGGTATTATATGCAAGGTATTGACATTAAGTAAATTTCCTTGCGGGGCAAATCATTAGCCTGTTTGATGTATATGAACTTTATAGTACAGTACAAATGTAGCACTTACTGGGACGGGAACACAAACATAGCGCGGCACCAGTTCATTTGTAAATTGTAATACTCACACAAGTAAAACGTACACAGATTAAATTCGGTCCACCCTATATACAACGGATTAGACAAGAATGTATAGGTACAAGAAGTTATGCACACTTCAAGGTTAAGCAAAATTTTCAACCTAAAGATTAAGGTCTAAGTTAAGATTGCTACGCAGGATAACACTTTTGAGAGCTTTCCTTTAAAGACTTCAAAAATACTCAAAACCCTCGTCAAAACCGTTCCAGTAGTGGGGTGGGGGTCATTCTGAACGAACAAAAATATTGTTGCACGTTTTGATTATACAGTGTGTAAAGCGATGGGGTATACAAGAGGGAATTTTTTTTAAATATTGATTTATGAAAAAAATTTATTCTTCATATTTTTACTTGCTTTGAAAGTACCAATAACGTTTCGATTGTTTGTGGTTTGATAGCAATACGCTATCTTGATTATAATGTGATATGATGTAATAACTTTCAATAAAAAAATTATAATTTTATTATTTTTCCAGATTTCTATAAATAAATTTTAGATTATCGAAACGTTATTGGTACTTTCAAAGCAAGCAAAAAATATCATGAAGGATACATTTTTTTCATAAATCAATATTTTAAAAAAAATCCCTCTTTTATACCCCATCGCTTTACACCCTGTATTATGATATATAAATTTTTGTAATTATATATAGTTTTGTAAGTGTTAAACGAATTTGATACATAAAATATCAAAATTAATTGTAAACGTATGGTAGCAAATATTCCAAAAATCCCGATAGACATTTAGACGCCATTACAGATTAGTCATCGGTGTTAAGAAACTAAGGCGAATGTGACGTATTTTTCCGAGAAATATGACGTGTGTGTGGTCTAGAACATTCGGAAGCGTTCGGGAGCACTCGTGTTGTTTGCAAATCGAATTGTGTTTCGAGCGACTTTTAGCATCGATGCGAAGTGAATTATTAAGTCCCTGCCTAGTGTATTATGTTATACATTTTGGGTGATAAATAATAATTACTGATATAAATTAATCCATTTTAAGACTTATAAATTTATTGTAGTTACTTGTAAATACATAAATCGCGTAATTAAATTTATGTTACAGTATTAACCAAATGTGTTTCTTGTGTGTCAACGAAAATCATTTTCATGTCACAAGTAATAGGTTTCAGTTTCAAATTTTGGGATGTAGGTAAGCATTTTTACGTAAAAATATACATTCAAATCACTCACCCCTCCATTCTACCAAACAGTTTTGTTTAGGAATTTATATACGATCAATTGGCTTAAATAATTTTTTTCACTTTTTACATGTTAATTTATATGCATGTATGAATAATGAATTTGTTGCTAACTATTAATAAACAGCCAAAAAAGGTTGCAATATAAACTCATGCGCTCACCAATGGCCGTTTTCTATATGCATTAACGATTATTACGTGAAGTTGTTCTTTAGAAATAATTGACCACTGGTCCGAAATTGTTGCTAACTTTAACTGAAGAACAAAAATACTTCATGTTACTGAACGTCTGTGAGTTGAAGCAAATACCCCTAAAAACCTACATGAAAATAATGTTACATCGGAGCTTTTCGTTGCGCCGTACTGTATAGTCTAATAAATAGACAGTTATTAAGCGTAGGACTTCTACAAAACGCCACTAGTGTAATTTGTCATATCAGAAATCTAATTACCCAACTTTCTTTATCTCATTTTTCAACAAACCGCGAAAATAAAACGCGAAGTCAATTGAAATGAATTATTTGTCTAACTTAATGGAGTTTTTTTCCTTCTTGACATCGCCCCACTATAGTAAAAAACTTGTCTTTACTCTAATAAAAGTTACTCAATATTAAATATTTGTATAATCCCAAAATTAAAAGGAAATGAGAAAAACGTTCCCGATTACGCTTTAGTGTTTACAGGAAGGAAAACAATGCCTCCTTCCTATGACGCTTTTAATTCGTCCTTTCATAAAGACGGAAAGAAAAATAGAAGTCAATATCGGAACAAAACGTCGTTGGTCTAGTGCAAGCATGGAATTATCCCTTAGGGTTGATTTATGAATACAAAACCCCGAGATGCTCGGCGACTTTGATAAATGTTTGACGATGAAACATTATCCGTATCTAATTAATCATCCTTTGGAATGCATTTGCATTGAAATGTCGCCATACTTATTAAGTTGAAAACATTTAATTGATTGTTATTTATACTTTGCCTAAATGGATTTAATTCCTTCTCCGTTTTAAATGCGCGAAACGTAGGCTTGATGAATGAGGTTGCTCAAGTATGAGTTATTAGATAAGGGCTTTAAAGAACTTTTGCTTTTATAATTAAAATGATCGTACAAAACCGTCATCCGCCGAGAAACTCGGTGTTCCTTAATTAACTTTTAGTGACTCCTGTATTTTTTCCCTGAAAATTATAAAAACAGTGTTTGTACACAGTTGAGGTGGCTAGAAATTAGCGTACCGTGGACGGAAGCTTTATTTATTTCGGAATAATCGATTTGGAAAGTAGCCAAATTAGCGAAACCCTTTCCGTCTACCAGTAAATGAACTAAAAAATTCAGGTCGACAAGGTCAGTTCTAATTTACATTAATATGAAAAGTGGATTTTCTGGTTGGGATCATACCCTATATGTATATGAAGTACATTTCTTAATGATTTTACGGTTTTTTTGCAGTCATGTTGCAAAATCTGATATTTTCTCACACGAATTTGAATATTATGTTGTATTAAAACTTATAACAAATAACGCAAACGAGTTCCTGGGTCACTGAAAATTTAATCAATTCTTCCTTGGATGATCATATACATAATATAACACTGAAAACTGAAATGAAAAATTCGAAACCGTTCGCGAGTTATCATGTACACAGACGGGCGGACGGACAGAAAGTTCACAATCATGAACTCGCTTTAGGGGCTCGTTAATAAATGTATATTTCCATTCATTACAAATATTATAGTCAATATTGGTTGCGTTTTTGTTTTTTTAGTTCTTTCTACTTAATTAGTGAATCCCATTTCCTGTCTTTGCAGTGTAAGGAGGACCACCGACTTATATGCCTGTTTTCACGTTAGTATATCCCCCATACAATTTTGCTGAATGTAACGGCACAAAAAAGTGCTCGTTTGTTGCTAATTTATTGCTGAAAGTGTGAAATTTATTGATCCGTCTATTTTAACTTTTTTTAAACTGTGAGTGCGAACTCTGGAACCCCCAATAGGCAAAATTTATATAGTTGCGAGGGTTTTAGTTGTAATTTAGTTATTATTCACAAAGTTTACGTTTGGGACACGAGCGACCTTGCAAGCGAGTGGAGCCATTGAACCAATTGAATAAGAGTTATTTGTGTTTTACATATGGCGTTATATGATTGTCATTTCCAATGCCTCCGATGCGATGGTTGCGTGGATTGCAAGATCTGTGAATTTACTAGAATTTGTTATTGACAAAAATCCTGCAAGTTTTTCGAACTTACTCTTAAATATTTGTGCATGAATTTCCTCTTAAAACCTTTCCTCACCTTTCACAAAAAAATTTCATTCTGAAAGCACCAAAAATAACGTACTCTATGGTTAAAGATGTGATAACTAAACAAAAATGCTACTTTTGTTAAGTTTTTGTTACTCATTGTGGGTATCTTTCACAAGGAATAAAGCTCATTCATTTCCCCAAAGATTCCATGCTGATGAGTAATATCCTAATGTGCGTTTTGTCCTCCAGAAGGTGGCACTTTAATTAAAATAACACAAAAACATGTGGTGAAATTGTCTTATTGAATTCGTTTTTAATGCAATATTGTAAAATTTGCGGGTCTTTTGTATCTGAGATTAAAACCAACGCCAAAGAATTTAAAATCAGTGCAGTAAATCCCCCAGAGCGATTTCTGGTTGAAGCTCTAGAATTGGTTTCCCTTTGATCTCTGTGAGTGAGTGTGCCTCATCAGTCAATAACATCCACAGTGACGTTGTCTCCGTGTATGATATAATCTAAAGAATTTCATACAGAAAAAAAAACAAGGGAAGTGGGATGTAGCCATTTAGCAACAGCTGCATTTTTTGGGATATTTACTCGAACTTCGAGATATTTGATATTGTATCTAATTGTAAGGTAAAATGTATGTTTTTAACTTGCCAACTACACACAAAGTAAGTATGTATAGAGGAAAGTATTGTAATCATGATAAATCGATATGCCAAAATTCCGTCTGAAACCTCGTTCGTTTTTTGTGAGCACGATAACTAAAAAACGCCTAAACTAATTTGAGGTGCATATAGGGTGGTGTAGGGAATCGAAAACGTCTTATTTTGTTTTTGAGCCGTAACCATCTTCATGGTTGTTGAGGATGTCAAAAGTTTAATAGAGCCATAACGGCTTGAAAAATTTTTTTTAATTTTTTTCGCATAAACTGGTCAAAGTTGGTTAAAAAACTCTACACAAAAAAGTGTACTTAGTTTTTGAGAGTTTTGAACTGAAAAGATAAACTTACTATTTATTTTATTTTTCCAAATGTAAGCATCAGAGTGAAAAATGTTAATCACAAAAAAAGGTGTGTGATAAGATCTACAAAAATGCCTTATACACTTTTTGCGTCGAGTTCAAAAGAAAGGCACCAGAAGGCATGTTCAACAAACTTTATAAGATGAACCAATGCAAAAGAAAATAGTAAGAGGTTATTAACGAAATATAGTAGAAGTATAGTCTACAGTAGTTGGCGGGGGAGTTAAACAAATGACGTTTTCTTAAACAAATAGCAATGGCGGGATGATGATGAACAAACCCCCTACAAGAATGATTGTTGGTAATACAAATACATAACTCCCGAAAAGTAGTTCCTAGGAATATGTAAAACGGGTTTCATGAATATGTACACAAGTACACTAAAATTTTACTCCCATAACATTACTCCCAAAAAGTGTGTACGTTACAGAAAATCAAAAGTGATTAGTGCAAATGTAAAATTATTTGAAAATGCTTTTGACGTTTCCCACGACGGCCTTTCGGTACTTAAAGTAGCCAGTATTAATTCGGAGAATAAAACTGAAACTGAAACTTCAAAAAAAAGTTAGATTTTTGCATGACGCTTTTTTGTGGTTCTAAACAAAATACCAAATATCCCTGCCAATGCATGCGTCGCTAAATTTTTTTTCGCAAAAATCTCGGCTAACGGTAACTTTTATCGAAAAAACAGTGGTAATCAAATTTGTAGAAATTTCCTAAAAAAATACATTAATACTTTTTTTCCTAAGACTAACAGTTTTTGAAAACATCCAATTCAAGTAGTTGGGCTCGAGCACAAGATACGTTTTTTAGGTGGTGTCCTCAATAGGCATAATACACGTTTATTTGTGATTGAAAAACATTTATTTATTAAAAGAAATAAAGAAATTAGAAATTTTTTTTTATTGGTAAAATGATTATTCATCAATACACTATTCTATTTCAAAATACCTACTTATGTACTATTTTATTTTTCATTTTTATTACCAGCATTTTTTTTTATTAAATATGTTTAAACAACAAAAATTAAAAGATTAATCTTTTATTGATCAAACAAACTATTCTGGTACTTTTTCTGACCCCATTTCAATTACCATGTCCAATTCATCATCATCTTCTTCTTTCGTATCCTGTATTTCCATAGTTTCAGGCTTCAAACACGATTGGATCTACATCTTCGGTAGGTTCTTCATTATTACTTTTATTTATTTTATTTATTATCCCTCTCTTTTATTTATTTATTTTATTTTATTTATTTATATATTTATATTATTTATTTGGTACTCCCTGTATGTAAAATACGATGAAGCAATTGAATACATCCAGCGGCGTCTTGTTAAATACTTATGCTACAGGAAAGATGGAGTCTATCCACCCAGGGGATTTTCTCAGCAGATAATGTGTGAACGGTTTGAGCTGCTGCCCCTTAAAACTAGAAGAAAACGTCTCTGCCTATCATTTCTCTATAATATCTTAAATAATAAAATCGATTGCCCGTCTGTGCTCGGGAAAATTGGATTCTGCGTCCCACGTTTGTCCTCAAGATGCCCAGCACCATTTTACCTACCAAGATGTAAGACCAATGTGCTTCAGAGATCTCCAGTGCATTCTATCTGCTCATTATTTAATGACTTATCCACGCCAGTAGACGTTTTTCATGAAGGTTTGGGTCGGTTGTTGCAATCATTAGAGTTATAATTTATTTTCTTTATTAATATCTTGAAGTGTTTTTTTTTAAAATTAATTACTAAACTACTCGCATGTACTTTTGATTTTTAATTTTTTGGAATATTGTCCTGTTATTGAGTATATATTTACTTGTTTGGATAATAAATATTATTATTATTTATTATCCCTATCTTGTTCTGGGCCCTCATGAAAATATAAATTTAAGTTGGAGCCAAAACCATGCAGTTGAAAGATAAACATAAATTGGGCAAAAATTTATACCAAAAACGTAAAGAATTTTAAACGAAAGGTTAGCAGCATTAATTGTAGGGAAATCTTTCATTAATTACTCCTTTGGTACAGTTTACCCAACCCTACAGGGTGTTTCTAAATTCTGTGGCTTATTTTAGAACTAAAAGTCCAAAAACATAGGTCCGCAAACACTTCGTTACCGATCTACAGGGTGTTAAGAGTTAAGATTTTTAAAATTTTTTCTCTATATCTCCAGCAGTTTTTGAGATATCCTTCTTGATGCACCACTGGCAGATTATGAATCAAGAATTTGGGGGTCTGATCTGTTTAGATACTTTTAGGTCTCTTTTAATTATTGTTCCGTATCTGTGACCGTTATCGAGAAAAAAAATCAATTTTCGGTTGTTAGCTAAAATGGTAGTAGGCCCCGGTTTTATTTGGATAATATATTGTTTTTGGCATTAATTGTATCTTGTGTTGCATAATAATGCTTATAAATTAAAGGGTTTAAATTGTAAAGTGTGCGGTAGAACTATGACTTCATATACGAACTTTTCCCTTCCGTATGGAACAATCTGTAACACTGATATGCACTTAGGGGATTGTCTATACGTATATGAAGGAATTTAAATCTACAACTACACTACATTTAGTATTAGCATTGTAAATGAATAAAACAATGGTATGCATTGTTTAATAAACAAAGGTAGGTACCAGTAATAAATATTCAATAAAATGAAACAGGACCCCTGCTGTTTCCCTCGCGGGGTTAATTCAGTATTTTATTATACAAGCTTGTGAAAATGTATTACACAAAACAGAATTATAAATATAAAGATTTGTGTGTGTTTGATCAAACAGCATAAATGGGAGAAACGAGTGAAAGGGGTAGTTAAACTAAAATACGTCGGTGTAACAATCGTAATGTAGCCTTCCATGTAATAAATCATACCCTGAAATTTGAGTAAACTCCTTCAGGCTAGTTTGATAAAAGCGTTTTCGTAGGTGGAAGTGTTTGTTGTTTCTAATAGTGCATGTTCGGAAACGTTAGCAATATCGTACAAAAAATGAGGACCGTGCTTTATTTTTCTTGTGTAATCAATACAAGTTTTTCTTGACATTTTTAGAAAAAGATTTATACGCAACTTTATTCCTTCGTTATTGTGCTTTACACACGCGTTTGGATACATACACTGAAACACAATGGAAATAAACCTAACTTAAGCACTTAGCTGGAATATAGCGGACCTTAATAACGCCGTTAAGCTGCTATAAAGGAAGACTTAGTAATAATGTAACCATTATATTTTGTATTTCTTTAACAGTTTGGTTTATTTTGTAATGTAAGGGAACGCAAAAACGGTAAACGACGAATTTGTGCTTGTGCTAGGGGATGCTAAATACGTTCTTCGTTATCTTTTCAGATTATTAAAATAATGTACTCGTAGAGCTATTGTTATCCTTGAACAGAATGTATGTTCAAATCCCAAGTCGTAACCATAATTCTCGGTAAGCTTTGTTACTTTCGTTATAATGTTCAAATAGGTATTTCATAGGATAAAATAAAAAACCATCTAAAATTCTACAAACTTACCTACCTTCCCAAACTAATAGTGATCGGAGGTTCAATACAGCCTGCGTGTCAAAAAAGAGGTATACCTTGTCTCTCGTCTTGTCTAAAATCCCGGTCCGTTTTTATAACAGATTTTTTAAACAAATGGATTCAGAAGGTAATGGCAGGAATGAATTTCATTCCAGTACAAAGTGTCTAGTAACCGATCATTATCGTAACGAAGTAACAACGTATCAAACGCAATCCGATAGTCATCGGAGCAAATTAGGAATCCTTTGACAATATATAAAGGCTTACCCGATCAACTACGTACTAAGAAATGGTCCTTTTCAATATTACCGTAAAGTTTTTGATGTACAACCTTAACAAATAAATCTTTAAAAATATTTCCATCAAGCTTATCTTTATTTCTCTCACGCAAAGTACTAGGCGTCT
The DNA here is from genome assembly GCF_008802855.1 of Photinus pyralis. Classification (NCBI taxonomy): domain Eukaryota; kingdom Metazoa; phylum Arthropoda; class Insecta; order Coleoptera; family Lampyridae; genus Photinus; species Photinus pyralis. The sequence goes on along the minus strand of NW_022170738.1, from coordinate 35,094,867 downwards.
GAATCACGAACACAGCATCCAACTCGAAAGGACCAAGAATGAACAGAGCAAATCTTAAACGAAATAATTGACAAACTTTCCTAAATTTTGTGAAGTCAAAGAGATCAATTCTACGTTGAAATATTCAAAATAATTACAACCGGAAAATAAATAAACAAATTTGAGTAAATTCAGTGGCGGTGAATCGATCTTTTTCATTGTTTGGATGTATGGGACCTATAGCATAATAAAATATCGGAACACAATACGACAAGGAGTACTTATGGCGCAATTTGTATGAAGCGAAGACGAGATGATGACAATTAATTAAAGTTGGGAAGTTGAACGACAGCAATTGCTGAGTATAACGATGATTAGGTTTTCGGAAGTTTATTTTCTAGCGATTGTAACAATAGCTGCTGTAGCTCTGGTTGAATTTCTTAACGACACAATTTTATTATTTTCGACGAACAACCAACAAGAACCAATTCGATATTATTGACATTGGTGATCCATATCTGTGCACGACGCACTCCCTTCTCCCGTCTGAATTCAGAAGGGTGCTTTCTGCCAATAATTTGCAATCAGCTAGAAACACAAAACAAAAGTGTGTCACGTTGGGTAACTTAAACACTGAAAAATCGTACTAAATGGAATATAAACGTCGTCGATTTAAATAAGCAAGTTGTAATTTATTTCCTTCTTTCACTAATTTCCAGCACCTTATGGTTCAAACCTTTTTTACCACCCGCACGTTCGTAAAGGGAAGTATTGTATTGAGGACTAAAATACACGCTTTTAAGCACCAGGAATTCGAATCAAACAAAAACTCAATGACTTCGGTTGGTCTATTTGCTTATATTCCATTTCCGGCTGAACGGCTGGCTCGATTGGAACTAATTTTTTTTCACTGCATTGAAAAATGCTTCTCGTCAGGCACTCAACCTCTCAAACTCGAGTTCTAAAATTTATTTCGAAATACATTATACATATGTTATTGCTTTGTTTATAAAAAGAAAGTGATCAAATTGTTCCCAGAAAAAAAACACTTGTGACGTTAAAATCAGACAACGTGTGCCATTTAATATAAAAAGAAAACTTTTTCCCAAATCATTCACACGTCAGAAAAACAGACATCAAATCAGTCGGCGTTAAGGTTTATCGCGAAATCAAATCGAAAGTTTGCAGATAATCAAGCGTTTTAGAGTCGGATATCGGAATGTTCGGTTCCCATTTACGGCGCCACTCCGCGTGGCATTAAACCTAAATTTTAATGAAGGAAATAATTAATTATGGGCACTAAGATGAATACCTTCCCTACCCTCTCAACCTCTTCGTAATCGCAATACTTCCGCGTCATAAGCTCCGGAGTATAACCTCAATACAATAATGAGAGATCATAAAACTTCCAATTAAAATTTGAATTAATATCAACTTTATGGAGGGGTGTTTTCATATAATTTACGCCGCTAAGGTCACCCATAAAGTTGGCACTTTTACATTATTAGCACTTCTGGGTTTCGACTTTGATTAAAGTTCACGGTAAGTGCTCATAAATGGCTCTTAATGTATAATTAGACAATAATAATCTTTGTAAAGCTTGATATTTTGCAAACGACCCCGTGTTTTACATTTATTTCCACTTAGTAATTCTTAAAGGTTTAATAGGGTGTAATCTGCATACTCTTATCATAATGCTTCATTTTGCTTTTTACAGGATTGGCGTGGGCATTTTCGCTGCACTTTCACATAAATGAGATGATTAATTGTAGACCATATTTCTCTCATATATTGTTTATTCATGAGCACGCCTTTAGACCTTTCGTTGGCCGTAGTACGTTATGAAAAAGAAATTCCTCTCTCGTGTTCCTAAAGACTATATTTTAAAACATTTTTATTTGTAAGTGTTCCTTTTAAAAAGAATAATATTCTCCACACGAAGATATAGAAAGGGCATCACCCTATTGCACTAAAATAAACACGCGTAATAAGTTGCATAGAATCTCTAAGTAACCAGCCTCTGTATTAGATGATATTGATATCTTCATTCCGTTTATACTTCTAATAAAGGGGTTGCTAAAGGATGATATCGATTACAGCTTTGAAAGAAGTCTTTAATTGGAAGTTTTTCTCCTCAGTAAAAAACTAAAATTATTTGGAAGCGCAACCCCCTTCACTCATTTATTAATTAAACACAGATTTTGCTTTAACTGCTCCTATATTTATAACTTTAAGCGATATCCTACATAGAAATACCTCAGAGTGGTAAGTCATAACATAACGCACCTTATCTGAAATAACTCCCTCACTCTATTTTACTTAGATGATCTTACAATTGAACTTTTGAAATATATTAATACACTGATGTGTTAATTTACGTAGTTCTGTTCTGTTCTGTTTTTGTTTAAGTAGCCACATTGTAATTTGCTTATTTTGTTTACTTTATTATAAAGAAATCGGGTTTTAACGTTACGGAACGTCTCGACCTTATTTACGTAATATTTGAAAAGTGTATCTCATGTTTTTCTTCGGTCGTAGATAAGAGTCACGCTTATTGCTAAAAAGTAAACAGATGTTTGTCGCAGATCCGCGTTTAGATAAGCGAATTTTGTTTATTTTAGCTAAAGAATTAGGAAGTGCTTTCAAGATGGGACAAGAGAGGGAAATATGTTAAATGGGAGAGGATGTGTCTCAACGACGCCGTGACCTTTTTCCGTCCGCTTTTTCCCCACCGTTGTTGCTGTGGCCTTTCCGCCAACCTCGCCGCCGACGCCGGGCTTTGGCCGTTGGAGAGATTTCTTTGAAAAAATTATACGACTTGAGTTTTTATTGTCAATTGCATTCCGTACAGGGGTGCTCTGCGCGTTTTAAATTTTATCATCTTGGATTTCTTTGGAGATACATTTACACTTAATTTGTCTTAGTTCTCCTGAATCAATTGATTTCCGAATTTTGCAAATTATAATTCAATCCGTCCTGTTATTAGTCTTCCTAAAAAAATCTTTGGAATCTCGGATGATTCTGAAAATTCATATTGCGGTGTCGTTGTACGTTTTTATTTTGGATCCGTCCTGAAGAACTTACGGGTCGTTAATTACTAATTCAATGTTCATTTACCTAATCGTAAAAAGATTATTTCCTAGAATTGTTAAGGATAGTGAAATTTTTATCTCGGTTTCGTATCCATTTGGTTTGTTAAATCATTTAGGTGTCAGTTCAGATTTAATTTATTGGTAACTTCGTTTATTTTTATAAAAAGTAAATGTAAATATGTAGAGATAATGATGCGTTTTTATCGGGAAAAACACTGTTTGTATTCGTAGAAGATTGTGTATTGTGGATAAGCGAACCGAATCGTTGAATTTTTTGTCGCGTACACAGTAATTGGATGAACAATTTCGATTTGTTTAAGGAGGGAAGACACGTTTACATGCTGGAGTTAGTGTTTAAAGAGGCTTTTTTCCAATTTCGGGGTCGAGTTGCGGTTCGTTTAAGGAGGCCTAATTTAGACAACGCGAGTTTCTACGTTAACAATGTTAGCGGGTCTAAATTATTTCCCAGATTGTGGTTGAAAGAATAAATTGGTCTAATGCGGTACAACAGACGTGTATGTATTCCTACGTGTTTGTTTTCTACAGGGTCTTTGTTTCTTAAGTACCTTTCGGAAGACTGATAGTGCCATAAAGCAGTTTTTAATTGGCATGATTAAGTTACATTGCGCACTCTGCATGATAGTGTTCAGTATCCTATCACCCTGTGATGATTCGAAGGTCGTGATTTAAAAATATAAAGAACGATTAGACATGGTCGTTTTGGTAGAGAATTCGCCATTTAGTTGGCGTTAATTAACCACAACATGAGAAAGGGGACAATTTTCGAGAGATTTTGAGGCATTCGCGTTGAATCCCTCGAAGTAATTAGAGTAAATAGGGCGTAATGGGTTGCGGTACATTTGAGGACCTCACTTGTATAAAATAAAATTGGACCTCGGCACTGGCAAAATCTGAATCTGACAATCAATTTATTTATATGGTTCTTCTTTTGCTTGGATCTGATAAAAAAATTCAATACGAATCTGTTCATGCAAATAATTTTCACGGGTCGATTCCTTCAGAACACATTAAAATTCCTTCAAACAAAATCAATATGCAAATTCGTAACAATACAGGGCCGCTATTTTATACAAAAATTAAAATAACATACAGTTATTGACATGGGTAAAATTCTCTTCTGCTACGAATTGATCTTATCTCTACTTGGGAAGGGTAGTTTTTTTTAGAAATAGAGATCCCCTACGATACAAGTAAATTCCAGATATGCATTTAAGGACGTCAGCCATCTGCATTAAACAATTTTGTTTTGCATAAATTTTACCATTTAGAAAACCACTCGGTTGTGAAATAACAAATTCAATTTCTCGTTGAAAATTATTTTTTTGCGAATTCAATAACGAAAACCTCTAAATTAGTGGGTCCATTATTTATTTTTTTAGCATTTGTTTATAGAAACTGAGATTTGTTGTTAAGTTCAGATTAGTTCAGAAAAAAGTGGTCATCTAGTTAAATTGAATTTATTAGAAACTGATAAATGATAAACATTTAAAAGGAAATGTAGGGTGGAACCCATGATCATTTGACTTTTGCGTCAATATAGGCAACAAAAAAAAGGTTACGGTCACCTTCTGGTTGATTTTAGCATTGGAAGCTTATGTTTTGTATGGGTATGAAGTTACCGGTTTCGTCAAGCAGAAAAGAAGACAGTGGTGTCGCGTGAAGTACTTACTTAATAGTGCGCAATTGTTTTGTTAATTCCAATCTAAAATTCTCGCACGTCTCCTTATGAGGATCACGAGCATGTTATGAGGGTTATTATTCAGAAAGTTTAACCGGAAATTAATTAATCATTGTACTAAAACAGGGCTGCTCAATGTTTTTAACTGGCGGGCGAAACGGACTATTCAGACAGTGATGAAAGGTTCTTTTTTCTTTATCAATTTGACACAAACTTCTCTACGTGTTCTTGACCCTTCCCCACAACTATTTGGGATTGCGAACTCAGTGGTTTAGTAACGATTGAATGTGTGTCATAATGATCCAGTGGCA